>NC_090726.1:160114039-160161539 GCF_036898095.1 Palaemon carinicauda
CACACACACACACACACACACACACACACACACACATATATATATATATATATATATATATATATATATATATATATATATATATATATACACGCACACATAGAGTAAGTTATGTACGCTTCATCATCACTCTTAAATTTTTCCTTAAAGGCTATTTTGTTCGAATTTGGAAGATGTTTGATTTATTTATTACCTTTTTTTCCAGCTTTCTCACTCTTGAATTCATTCTCAAACCAGGAAAATGATTTCTTCTCTCAGAATAGCTAGTAGTCTTTTCACAGCTGGTAAAGAAATTCCCGTGAAACTGGGAAAAATACAGTATTTTAAGCTGCTAATTACAATTTACTTGCAATACTTTTCTAATGGATTATCTTCACTCCCTTTTCCTTGGCTACCTGTCGTAGCCTATGTATATGTTATTTAACATTTTTAATCCTCCTTATATCTCTTATTCTTAACATAGTATCAAATTCCACCTTCATGTTCTTATCGTTTTTGTCCTCAATATTTGAAGAGCCAGATGGTGCATGGAATGTAAAGGTAAATTGGAGCAATCAGAAATGTCATTATGTTTGTACATAGGTACGTACACGAAGCGGCTAATAGTATGAAGTCTTACATGTATAATGCATTCATTGTAGTATGAAGTGTTACATGTATAATGCATTCATCGTTGATGAAGCAACACAAGACTGCATGTAACATTAACTTTATTTTCAGCCTTATTAGGAGGAAGGAACACCATGCTAATTATATATATATATATATATATATATATATATATATATATATATATATATATATATATATATGTGTGTGTGTGTGTGTGTGTGTGTGTGTGTGTATGTATTGGCGTCAATGACCTTAGATGTCAGGTTGCCGGAAAACCTTAAATCAATCTATCTATCTACCTATCTATTTGTCTATCTATCTATCTATCTATATATATATATATATATATATATATATATATATATATATACATATATTCGATGATTCGGTTATGCCAGTCATGTATATATTGCATTTTTTTATCATTAAAATATAGATGTTCGTGTTCCTCTTGCAAAATACTCCTACCTCAGTCTCGTTTAAATGATGACACGTTGAGCCACGAACTCGTTTCGTTGTATGATTTCATTTGACGTTTCATAAATGAAACATCATAGTTATTTTCAGACAATGGTTTAATGTTTTAGATCTATGTAAGTGGGCGAATGAATTAATAATAATAATAATAATAATAATAATAGTAATAATAATAATAATGATAATAATAATAATAATAATCTTTATTTCAGCAAAAGCCATATACAGTTACAATAGGGGTACAGTAATCGTGCACTTATGACATCAGTAAAAAAAAGATGATAAGATATGCAATAATACCAGTGATTACGGTACATACATCATTAGCAGGATGACCACAGAGTTACAAGGTCAGGAGCGTTTGTAATGTTTATTATGAAAGATAACACCAGACTCAGATGTGTAAAAATACGGCACTGGATACAGTAGCAATAGCAAAAAATAAGTTGAGAAACTATTAGGTTATTTTATTCCTTAAATTTGATGAATTTGTGTATATTTTCATGCAAGGAAACAATGATAACCTACGATTTTTTTTTTCTTTATTAATTTTTCATACGGGTGCCAAGTCACCCATGCAGATGTAGTTCTCCCATTAATCTCAATTAATCTTTAATTGTTGAATCTTTATTGCAAGGCCCTTATGTCTCATGCCTTAATAGTATATTTATTATCTGACCTGTGCCCTTTTGGATGGCGCACATGTGCTGACGTCAGCGAGGGGCGACCATAAATTGGGCTTAGGGTTTATGTTCCTTCTTTTTATTCACTTTTGGCATAACGTATGAACTGACAATCTAGAGAATGGCTTTGTCGAGGATCATTTGTACCTTTCAGCGGAATTTAACCTTTTTTAACCTCTTCAAAATGAGCTTCATCACATTTCTCAGTGTCACTTGTTATTCTTGCTAAGTGCAACAAGTTTATAATGTTTTTCCTGGTCACATACACGTTTATTTGTGGAAAGATATTCTGCATATATTTGCATTGTTTGCAACGTACCGATTCATGTGAATTCCTGAAAAATGCCCTTTATATTTTACAAATTAAAAAATAAGATTATTTCTGGTTTTATTACAAATTATCAAATAAGAATATTTCTTGTTTTATAAATTTCAAGTTTTCCGTTGTAAACATTTGAAGAAAATTTCCTTATATTTAAAATGAGAAAATAGGAATACATGACAATGAGGCTTATTTGGTTTTGTAAAATTTGTTTTATTTTTGTTTCTATTTATATAAATATTTTATTGGTGGTTGATCGGATTTATTATTATTATTATTATTATTATTATTATTATTATTATTAGTAGTAGTAGTAGTAGTAGTAGTAGTAGTAGTAGTAGTAGTAGTAGTAGTAGTAGTAGTAGTAGTAGTAGTAGTAGCAGCAGCATAAGAAATTATTGTGGCTTGAGCCGATAAAACGTTAAATTTTCCAAACTAAAGAATGCAGATGGAAACATTATCTGAGTAAGTGAATATAAGTTAATACATACATTTAATCAAATTACTTGTGTATAAAGCATAGTACTACAAGTTAATGTTAATTAATAGTAAGAAAATATTTTTCTCTCTAAGTTTGTAAATTTATGGTTAAGTTGTTGAAGATTCGAGTATATCAGATATTGATTAATAACCCATTATTATTGTATACAGGTGTCTGCATATCTGCATGAGTATCGAGTTATATTATAAAGTCATATCTGTATTCGTTACGTAGCTTAATTTCGCAGAATTTTTTTTTACAAATATGGTTTTAATAATTCACAGAACTACAATGAATTGCTGTTTATAAATCATCCTAAGCTCTTTAGGTGTCAACAAGAAACTCAGTTGCGAGAGAATATATATTTGTTGGAGAAAAAAAAAGATTTAATGCCACGAACGTACTTATTTCTTTAATGAACTGCGAATTATTCATATGAAACATTTGATATGCTATTAGTAAATGCATGAATATATATTTTTAGATTGGTAGACGCATGCTGATGAGACGCATTTTTGTAAAGTAATATACTCGGCTTATTCATATAGCTTTAAATGGAAAGAAGAAGAATGGTTATATTTTCATCTGATATTTTTCATTCCCGATGCGAAGAATCTGCGCTGAGATAGCAGAAGTGTTGAACAATATCTCAAGAATTCATTTTGTGAACAGCACATCATTCAGCCTTTGTGGCACAAAAGAAGCTTGTCGCTTAGGAAGTATTGCCTGCAGGTTTAGGAGCATCACTTAAACGGTGTTCTATTGTTGGCTGAAGGGACTGATGGTCCCATTAATAGAACACAACTGAGGGACCATTAATCGTCCACTAATATTAATCACACTGGGATCTGGCAGCTTCCCCTGACAGCATTGCACTGAATGAGACGATGTTCTTTTAATCGAGAATGTTTATTAAAGATATGATGATGTTTTGAACACCTTCCTTTTAGAGTTCGCCTCATGCAAAGTATTTGGTGGGCAACATGAAGTGGGAATATTAAGATGAATGTTTGCTGATATAATTCTTTTAAGGCTGAAGGACATTAAGCTATGATTAGATAACGTGGGGTTTCAAGCATACTCGAATGTCAAGCGGAGCCGTGGATTTACGTTTCCACAAATCATTAAGGGTCAAGGAATTTTGGATCTCAGGTTAGCATGCTGAATAGAGAGATCCTTATGGGCTGACGCCGTGATAACAACGATACTCCTATAGGTTTTGTCTGGAGATTAAAAATCATGCCTAAAACTCATACATCTGTATTGCAAATCTGAATGACCAGTTTCGGAAGAACGCAAGTGTCATGGGATCCGTTTCAACTGATATCGCTCTTACCACTCTCCTTATCTGATGAAGCACTGATTGATGGTGCATAATAAATCAGGGAGAAAACTCATCAACTCGGCGGAGGTATGTACCTAACCCGAGTGTCTGCTGGTTTTGGGAGTGTGATGCTGTCATTACGTTGTAAAGCAGATGCAGCGGAAAGGCATTTATTCTATAACTTCTAATCAAAGGTGAATACGGAGAAGATCAAATGAATAAGTGGAGTGACATTTAGTGTGGCATCCGTAAGCGGCGTTCTGCATGATGACGCTGTCGGTGCCCTTGATCCTCCTTTGCTGACACCCAAAATATGGCAGTCAAATTCTTCCTAACCCCCCAACCCACCACTGGGCCACCCCCAACACCCCATCCTTACCCTGACCCTCATCACCGTGAGATTTAGCTTTCTTACCATTCATTTCGCTGTCAACTTGATCAGTCTCTCTCTCTCTCTCTCTCTCTCTCTCTCTCTCTCTCTCTCTCTCTCTCTCTCTCTCTCTCTCTCTCTCTGACTCCCGTCACATTCTTTCTCATTTACGACCTCATTTTTTTCATCTTGTATTGGAGGAATATTTATAGGTACATTATGTGGGGCACTATATCGTCATAAGCAATTTTTTTCACCCTTGCGTTGTTACTCTTTGTTTTTATGTAATTACTTTTTATTATTGCGGCCAAAGTTTGAAAGGATCCTCTTTTTGTGCTTTGCACGATCTTAATTATACTTCCAAATTTTGACATTTTGTCTTCAAAATTTATATATTTTTTTCAATTTTCTCAAATGCCATAACTATTTCATTCTTTCTTTAATCTGACCTCATCTCTGATTCACCTTATTAATGTTAGGGAAGTCGATCAATCAAAAAAAAAACTTAGACGTTAGTAACAGCGGATTTATTTTGGGCTGTGAGCATAGCTTAAGGACGTCTTCTAATAAGCAGGAAGGGAAACCTTTAAGGGATTAGGGGAAACTTTATTGAATGTAGTGAAGGAAGGTATTCTAGCCCTAGGTCTATTCTATAGACCTTGTTCTAGTCTATAATGAAATCACAAGGCTGCTCTTGCTTTTTGTTGGTGAAGAATATGCTTTTCGAAAAAGGTGTTTTGTAGCTGAAGTTGAAATTCATGAGATGTTATATCCTTATCATCATCTCATCCTATTGACGCAAAGGGCCTCGGTTAGATTTCGCAATTGGTCTCTATATTGAGCTTTTAAATCACTATTTCCCCAATCAACATCTACTTCACGCTTCATAGTCCTCAGCCATGTAGGCCTGGGTCTTCAAACTCTTCTAGTGTCTTGTGGAACCCCGTTAAAAGTTTGGTAAACTAATTTCTCTTGGGGAGTTCGAAGAGTATGCCTCTCTCTCTCTCTCTCTCTCTCTCTCTCTCTCTCTCTCTCTCTCTCTCTCTCTACACACACACACACACACACACACATATATATATATATATATATATATATATATATATATATATATATATATATATATATACATATATATATATATATATATATATATATATATTTACATGTGTAGATGGAGAAAGAAATCTTTTGTTTTCTTCTAAGGGATCACCATCACAATCGGGATATCTGAGAAGTAACTGGGCATATATACAGAAGAGTGGCTAAAATAACTACCCGGTATCTGTCTGTGAAGGAAATCTAGTTTTTATCTATCACATGTAATATCTAATATCGTAAATTATATATATATATATATATATATATATATATATATATATATATATATATATATATATATATATATAATATTGTTTTGGGTGTATACAAAAGTTGAATATTCGAACGGTGAGGTTTATACATAAACTGATCGTTTCAGCCTTATATGCCCCCATTTATCCCTGTTCTTCTCACTAACGTAATCTTTATTGAGGGTCGAGTGTCATAATGAGTCTGCTCCACATCCATCTATGCCTATTACATTCATCTTCTTCCCTCAGTCGCTCCTCTTCTGTTTTCTCTCCCCTGTAATTTGGCACCTTGGCCTCTTGTCTTGCTGTCGATCTCCACGGAGATGGCCCTGTCCTTGCTCGCTTCAAGCTTTTTATTCCTCTTACTATTTTTTTATGACCACACGGCCTTGTGAGCACAGTCTAGATTCACTTGGAATGGGCATTCTGGATTCTTTCGGTAGTGGAAACTTCTTGATGTACGTATTAATGGTTTTATTCTCTTTTATTTTGTTTATTGTTTTATCATGTGTTGTTGCCTTTATAACGGCCATCCTTATTTATTTTGACCTCCACTTCTGATGTCTCTATATATCCAATGATCCCACACCTACTGTTATCCATAGAATTAATCACTCAGTTTATTGTTGTAGTCGACAAAATTAAATAAAGTTCTTTCGTCAACTTATGAGGGAATCAATGTAAAGTGTATATAGTAGTAACTGAAGTTTTGCTTGCCAATTTCTTATTTCATGTATCGCTAGCTTGCCAGACATTTCATTAAGTTGCGAAAAAGAAACGATAGTCCTCGCTTGGAGTCCTTGGGTTTATAGCATCTTCCTTTTCCAATTATGGTTGTAGCTTAGCTAGTAATAATAATAGTGATAATGATAATCCCTCTCATTTACAAAACATTTTTAAGCTTAAGCAGCCCAAAAGTAGTTGAACATATCGTTATGGAAAGAATATATTTTTGCTTCACTTACAGAGTATTTTCGTCCTGTCATCTTAGTATCTTTTCTATTGAACATTTTGTCGTTATTCACATTGAAAAAGCCTGCTACCTGATGTATACAAGGTTGTTAAGATTTGATGTTATTAATATAGCTTCATTATCCCTTGGAATAATCAATCTGTCTTATATTAAAAAAAAATACGCTTTTGCTAACGTCTTTCAATTTTTACCATGTGCCCATTACGCTCGAAGCCAAAATAAGAACCTGATGATACATATTAAATGAGGGTAGGGGAATAATTATAGTCAATACATAGGATTCCGAAGCTCTGAAATTTTCTCATTCACTTCTTTTTCTTATTAATATAATCTTTCCTATGACAAGAAAATGGTCTAACAAACTAGAATATTCTTTTGGAGTCTATTTTAAATATTTTTTTTTACACCCTAGTTTCTATGTCTCTTTTGCTGGCATGTCCTGTCCAACCTCCCACACTATCGTCTCGTCAGAGAACGGAAAATTTCCCATCTGTATTAAGTTTCTGAAGTCAGGTTTAACTGCCATTGAAATCATATTAGGATCAATGGTATCATCGCACTGTAAGAAATTATCATCTTTTATTTTCCTTTATGTGTGTATGTGTATATATATATATATATATATATATATATATATATATATATATATATATATATATGTATATATATGTATATATATATTATAAGGTAGTAGGTTAGCCAGGACACCAGCCTCCTGTTGAGATACTACCGCTAGAGAGTTACGGGGTCCTTTGACTGGCCAGACAGTACTACATTGGTTCCTTCTCTCTGGTTACGGTTAAGTTTCACTTTGCCTACACATACACGCAATAGTCTAGCATTTTCTTTAAATATTCTTCTCTGTCCTCATACACCTGACAACACTGAGGTTACCAAACAATTCTTCTCTCAAAGGGTTAACTAATGCACTGTAATTATTCAGTGGCCACTTTCTCTTGGTAAGGGTAAAAGAGACTTTAGCTATGATAAGCAGCTCTTCGAGAATAAGGACACTCCGAAATCAAACTATCGTTCTCTAGTCTTGGGTACTTGGGTAGTGCCATAGCCTCTGTACCATGGTCTTTCACTGTCTTGGGGTAGATTTCTCTTGTTTGAGGGTACACTCGGGTACACTGTTCTATATTATTTCTCTTCTTCTGGTTTTGTTAGAGTGTTTATAATTTATATAGGAAATATTTATTTGAATGTTACTGTTCTTAAAATATATTTTTCCTTGTTTCCTTTTCTCACTTGGCTATTTTTCCTGTTGGAGCCGAGCCCCTGGGCTTATAGCATCCTGCTTTTCCAACTAGGGTTGTAGCTTAGCAAGTAATAACACACACACACACACACACACACATATATATATATATATATATATATATATATATATATATGTGTGTGTGTGTGTATGTATATGTATATGTAAACACACATAGATATATATATGTGTTTTTGTTCGTCAGCTAGAGCCCTATTAGTGGGATTTGAAGAACAGAATATCGAAGGCTGGCATTGAAGTTTCTAGTAAAATATTACGTATGAATGTTTCAGGTAATTGCTCTTAGTTGTAGAGTGGGTAATATGACTGCCTAAAAATGGTTGTATTTAGGTAGTGCGGATGTCGGACACTCTTGCGTCCGGCAGTTTAAGTGTCAGATGAGAGAGAGAGAGAGAGAGAGAGAGATAAGTGTAGACTTAGGGAAATTAATTTATACTTGTATGTTTTAATCACACTGTTTAATTGTAATCATTTGAAAATACAAATGATTAAAGATACAGTGGTATTTTTGGTTAGTTATAAAAGTGTAATATATGTCTTAGATTATTCACAATTATCTATGGCTTTTAATGTGTTTTTAGGATATTTCTTTCTGCGTGATAGATTGTCTTTAAGATATGACTTTACTATCTAGCTGTTCAGTTGCCGGTGTGTGGATCGCCTTTTGATTTTTTTTTCATATATATATATATATATATATATATATATATATATATATATATATATATATAATAGATAGGTCACTTAATTTCATACTGTAAGTACCTGAAAAAGGGCTCAAGACCAGAAGCATATTGATAAGTTCCACGTAACCAGTGGTATATGATTCTAGCGTTGTTATCTTGCGAACATATACATTTACTATGTATTTGGTTTCGATGTTACTTTTTAGCCTGGAGACGTTAGAATTTTAAATATCTAGTAATTTTTTTCTAGCCTTCTTTCGAAGACTCCTTTTATATCTAATCGACCTCTCCAAGGGTAATCCAAGGCAGCTATTTGCATCCCTTTCGTAGTCAGATGTAACTACAGACTAGTCTGCAGTAAAACTCAGTCGGAACATCCCCTGAATAATGGAACAGGTTGGCCTAGCCGAATGACCTTAAAGGTCTGCTATGTAGAGCTAGGTGTGCTCTACAGGCGGGCTTTTATTTTGTTGTTTTAATCATTTGTTAATTTGCAACACTTAGTAATTTGTATTACATAATTTAATTTCTGCCATTAATGAAAGCCATTGCTGCCTTAGTTTTCATTAGGAAGGACAATAATCATCAGAAGTTTTATTTTCCCATAGCGAACAACCACAGTTTTGGCTCACTACTTGACACCTACACGAATTTCCTTTTTTTTTTTCTTTTCTAAACACTTGAAGGACCGTATCGTAATTAAATCTTGCCGCACGATCATTATGTACTTGTCTTATGATACCCCGTCGTTTTTACATTCTGGAATTACGCTTCTATAATCCTTTTTTAAGAATATAATATAAAATTTTGGAAGAGTTTTAGATTATCAGTAAAGCTATTAGTGAACCTAAATTAGAACAAATATTTTATTTATGGGTACAAAACGGGATGCATTATCTTCCTAAATATTGTTTCTATATTTATTCCGAGAATTATTGGTTTTGAAACAATATAATTTAGATTTCTTTCCGATAGGGGTTTAAAGTTCAATATCCCGATTCATCTGACTATGACCTGGCGGGGATTATAAGTTTCTATCCAGTCACTCCTACAAAACTGTGGTACATTAGTATATAACGCATTTTTCTCGGAGGCAATGCATCATCAAGAAATTGTGATTTAGCTCATAATTACAATGAATAGGTCTTCGAGAAAAAATTTGTATATGAGTTTCTGATGCCTAGCAGCTCATCCAAGCAATATGCTGTTTTTATTCGTAATATGCAGTATAACGCTAACGGTTTCATGAAATGGGCTGAGGCAGGACCCAATAGGAGAACCTCCTCAAAGTAATCAAGAAAGATGGTGATGATAATATGGTCTTTCGGACTGATGAGATCAATTCTTGGGAAGGCGATTTATTTAGAAGCAGCTCCTTAGACATTGATGAGTTAAGATCTGAGAGGAGGAAACCTTTCAGTGTAATATAAGTGTGAAAAAAAAAAAACATCTTTTCTTAATGATTTGTATTAATCTTTTCATGAAGGTTTAGTGGAATATATTTTATTTATTTAATCGCATTTCGGCTGTGATCTAGATTAATTTTTAGATATGCATGAACAATTGAATGGAGAGAAATCCATTCCGTGGTTTGTATTAACTTTTATATTTGTTTTACAGTTGTGGTTTCAGAAAGTATCTAGTTCAGAAAGGGAAGACTGTTCAGTCTTGTGGAAGTCTACCAATTGGTTTCAATGGTAGTCTTAATACTTAATGCTTCCATTCTCCCAATTCCAACTTATTTTTGTTTTTCTCCTTAATGCTAAATTTATTATTGCATTCACTGTACATGTTGCTATTGCTTCCGTTGTTCTTTTATCCTTGCACTGTTAGAAGAACACATGCCTTGCTACACAGCATATCTTTTAAACACCAGAATACATTTCAGCCAGAAACGGGGGGATCGACTAGGATGCGATCAACCCCATGCTGTTATTTTTAAATCCATTCGTTGTAAAGAATAACGGCTTCATCCACTTTCATTTATTCTAAATCTAAATGGATAAATGGATTTTCAACAAATTCGGTGGGATTGCTTCCATAATCACGAGCGCTTCACAACGCAATTGTATTTTATTTGTATGTTAAATTGCAGTCCTGCATCAGAGGTCAATGATGCTATTAATAATATGATTGGTATTTTTTCCTTCCTCTGTTTACCTTGAACATTTTTGGAATATTTAGGAGAATCTTTCATGAAGATAATCACAATACAGTATTAGACATGCCGCTGCTCTCTCTCTCTCTCTCTCTCTCTCTCTCTCTCTCTCTCTCTCTCTCTCTCTCTCTCTCTCTCTCACTCTCTCTTTCCTTATGTTTTCCCAGTGATAGTATACTTCATTACATGATTTATATTTATTATATTTTTCTGTATATTTTGCTGGCTTCAGTCATCATAATCATTAAAACAACTTTACATCGGCTGATATGGTATTTATTAGGAATAAAAAAAATAAAAAGCGCTTCATATAATTTCCTCGAATGCTCGGTAATCTTAAGTACGAAAGACATGGAAAATAGAGAGTTTAATATATATTTGTAATTAGATTTTACAATAATAAAGATTAAATATAGCTGTGGAATAACATGTTCAAACAGCTGTCAAGGAAAAGAGTATAGCCATAAGAAGGGTGTAAGAAGATAACAGTTAACAAACTAGTAAGGAATATAATCGGATAAAGAAATAATCAAAGAGAATTGTAGAGATTGCAAAGGTAGAGGCCAGAAGAGAGTAGTATGGGATGAAAACACCGAAGAGAGTAAAGATAATCTGCAGAAGTTGGAAGAAAAGATAGACAGGATGTAGGAGAAGTAGGAATTATCAAAGATAATTGAGGATGAGGAAGTCAAGAGAAGATGGAAGGTATATTTTTCACAACTATTGAACACGGAGAATAAGTGTGAAGAACTGGAAAATGTTCCTTCAGTAGACCAATGACAAACATCAGAGAGAGAGTGAAGTTCAGAATACTAAAAAGAAAAGTGAATAAAGCAGTAGTAAAATCAGAGGTAACACAAAACTGATTAAGGCATAATAAATCTAGGCAAAGAGTAGGTGCACATACTATTGGAAAAGATCGGGGATGTAGAGGAAATGGGCTAAGAAGATAGATGATGAAATGGAAAAGGGTTACACTGCGGGAACTACAGAGAAATAATACATTTACAGCTTACATTCAAGATACCTAAAAGATTAAAAGAATTTTTTTTGTCTATATATATATATACAGTATATATATATATATATATATATATATATATATATATATATATATATATATATATATATATAAATATATATGAGCAGTAGTCTGGGTTTATGAAGGGAAAGCACAGTAGATGCTACCCTATATTAAGATAGGTCTAAGAGAAGTATCTAGAAGGAAACAGGAAAGTTTACATTTTTTTGTAATCACGGAAAGGCATATGCCAGGGTATAAAGAAATTTAGTTTATTAGTGTTTGAGGAAAAAGAGGAGTACGGAAGAATCTGGCAAGGTTAGTGAGGATGATGTATGAGAAGGAAATAACCACTATAAAGGTAAAATAGGGGAAGACAGAAGCATTCCCTTTGGAGGTTGGCCTCTATCAAGGATCTGCTCTGAGTCTATTCCTTTGTCATCAGAATTTCGGAGCAGCGAAGAAGTGTGGGAACTGGTGTTTGCCGATGATATAGTCGTTATTGCAGACACAAGAAGAACTGCAATAATGGTTTTTAGTATGTAAAGAAGCTTCAGAAAGGAAAGATCTGAAGGTGAACACTGGAAAGACATAGCTAATGATCAGTAGAGAAGGACATGAAGAAGTAAACATTCAAGTGGAAGATGGTACAGTGCAAAACAGAGCAATGAATTTAACTTTCTAGAATCAATAATAACTGGGGAAGGAGGTACTGAGATAGCAGTGAAAAAAGGATGGTGAAAATGAAGAGCAGTAATCGGAGTTATTTCACACAAGAAAATGCCATGAAGATCTATAAAAACAGTTATCCGGCCTATACTATTATATGTGGCAGAAACGTGGCCACTAAAGAGGAAAGAGGAGGGACCGATATGAGGATGGTGAGATGGATTGCTGGAATATCACTACTGGAAAGGAGGGAGAGTCAAGATATAAGAAGAACGTGTGATTAAAGATAAGGAATAGAAATAGTGGGAGAAAGTTGACTCGAGCGGCCGACCCTGCTTTACGTAAAGGGGGACTAAAAGTGTCGAAAGAAAAGTAGAAACGTAGGTAAATAAAAAAAAAAAAAGGAAAGGGTGACTGAGAAAGAGAGAGATTATGATTTCCAGGGAATACGTCTTAACTTTCTAAGAGATGAGAAGATGACCTTTTGGATGCTTGCTTCTCGAAAAGGGCTCATGAAATATAATTGACGTCTCTTAAATGGAAATAAAAATGCCCACCGATCCACATCTCCCTCCTTGCCTTCTCTTATTAGCATACTTTTGCAGACGAGAACGCCGTGATACATAGATTTCGTGGCTTTAAGCCCACATTCACGTGTCTTCCAATTGCCACTCGGACGTCCTGACGCGAAGACGGCTTATGCCCATTTTGAACAAAACCTTCAGAAATAGACTTGTCAAATTCATCTTTTTAAATCGCAAATGCTCACCCGAGGTAACCATTTGCCGAGTTCAGAGGCGGAGAGAGGTTTGTGCTAAACGGGGTTTTCAGCTTTATGGATGTCTTTCCCGGCACTTTAGGCAACCCAACCCTAGTGAGTAAACTATACCCCAGTGACCATTTCAGGACGGATGCAAAAAAGAAAAAAGAAAAAAAAAAAAAAAAAAAGGCACGTCACAGGTAACCTCCGAGAGGACGGACAAGGTTGTGTGTTTTTCTCCACCCATATATGTCTGAACCCTACATTCTAGCCATAACTTCTTAGGAGTGTTAAACTAAAAGCGCACCACAATTGTAGAATCGTTTGTATACGTTCGAGAACTGTTCGAATTGAACGATTTGTGGAGTGTGCCTCAGGACTGAAACACATGCATAAATGTGTTTTTGTGTAATAAATTTCCTCAGAAAAATTCATAAGCTTGTCTATGTTTTACATGCTTCTTTGTATTTGTGTTTTAAAAATGTGAATAAATTTGTCTCCGTACTAGCTTGTACTCAAGTATATGAAACTAACTACCTGTTTCTAATGGGTAAATGGTTTTAAAGAATGTATGTTTGAAGTAAAAATATAAAAAAAAACTCCTCAGTAGCTAACAGATAATTGTGCAGGATTGTAGCTGGCCTTATTCCAGACACCAATCAAAAGAATGTGAGATACATTTTGGTGTGTCTCATTCTTACGTCCATTAAACGGAAGTTAGGTGACAGGGAAAGTTTACGATGTTCCTAATCCAAGAGTGACCAAATAATCTGATAAAGGTTGATTGAAAATTGGCAAAGATCGTCAGCAGGTCAGCGTTCTAAATATGGAAAACCTATGCATTTCTAAATTTACCCCCATCACAAAGCGTAGTTTAGAACCGTTAGATTGTACAGGTTAATTTGGGAGATCTGGTGATATGCAATACGTATGAAGATATGGAATGTATAATTTTAGATTTGGATACGGGAACGGGGCAGATAGGTCACAGGGATTTGGAAAATCAACGTAGTGTTTTTCTTTTCAGATTTCTTACCATAAAATCGTCATTTATTTTGGGTATTTTTGAGTGTGGGCAAGTGCAGGTAGGGATGAGGTGGTTGTGTCTTCAGTGTGTCCCTAAAATACTGAATATTAAAATCAACAAGAGCGTCTCCTAAACATCAGACAGTTTTGATAAAAAGGGTTATCCGTTGCTCTAGGGTTTTGGAAGATGGGCGTGTAAAGGAATATGCTTAGGCCTTGAGAAAGATTTGTTCAACAGTCAGTATAATCTCAATAGTCTGTAACTTAATCTGTATGCAAGATTACTGGGTAATAAACTCTTGTAAGTATTATTAGAATTCCCACAATAAGTATCTGTCCTCGAAGAAAAATATCAAGTTTATTTAAGCTGCTATGCCTGGAAGATTATTTTACATTTTTGATACTTCTCATGCAAGATAGCCTAATTTGAAAAGAATGGGAAGACTCGTTTTCAAACGTATGAATATTAGCTTATCATCGACTCTTAATTTAAATGAAGTTTAAATCTACATCTCAATCCCTGAAAATCTCAGCTACAACTTCGTTCTGTCTGTAAGACAATACACATTCAAGTAAGTGATATTCATTTTGGATCAGGGCTTCAAAAGCCGAATGCCTGCTAAGATAACATAAGATAAGCAGAAAATGAACATGCAGATACTGGCTGGAACCGATCATGCCTGTCCGTCTTAATTGGACCCTGGCTCGTGCCTCTGATAATAAAGAAAATCTTGCTCTTTGAAAAGATAAAATTTGATGAATCCAGGAATTGATAATCAGACCATAATGCTGCACTAAAGCTGTATTTCAGACATTATGGCGATATATGTTTATATAAAAAAAATGTGCGCTTTTGTATGTGACAATAGGGGTAACTTGTTTGATATTGCTAACAATAATAAATGGATAATGATAGTGTATTTAAAGTATTTTATATGTTTTCTATTTCGCATGCTTTTTCCTCCTCGTTCGTCTTCTTCTCTTTCCTCTTATGTTTTTCTTACTGATCATTAGTATAAACATCATTCCTAGTATTATTATCTTCCATCCGTCTCCTTTCATTGGATACCCATTGGAAACAAACAAACCGCGACTGTCGGGCAAATTAGATTAACACTGCCTCCGCCTGGTACAGATTGCTTGTAATATATAATTGGAAGGCGATCCCGATTGAATGACTGAAATTCCAATGCTGGTATTAATTTGAGAAGGTGGAGCCGAAAGCGACTTAATATCAAATTAATACTCTTTCTTTCATTTCATTCTTAATCTACCCATCTATGTGAAACTATATCTGCGCTTGAAAGTCATGAATTTTAGGGAGTAAGTTAATCTATTTCCATACACGTATTTTTCCCGACTTATTCAACGTTGAGAGATGGCTTCAAAAGGTGATAGCCTTCGGGTGTTCAACCAAGTATTGGGATGAACTTTCTTGTTTCATGGCATTCTTTCTCTGGTTTAGTTCCACCACTGTTGACATTCCATCAGATAAGTAATTGATTATATCAACGAAGACAAGATGGAATATAACGGAACATGAAAATATTTACCTTGCTTGGGAACAGAATCAGGTTCCTCTCCATTGGTGAGGTATGTCCTAACCACGAGATACAAACACACACACACATACACATACATACACATACATACACATACATACATACATATAGGCCTATATATATACATATATATATATATATTTATATGTATACATATATATATATGTATATATATATATATATATATATATATATATATATATATATATATATATATATATATATATGTGTGTGTGTGTGTGTGTGTGTGCTTGTACGTAAGCACATATAAATTTTTACAATAAATGTTAATTTTTCAGGTTATCAAATATCGAATGGAAAATGCATGATAATTAACTGGGTGGATTAAGTCGTAGTACAATCAGTTTGAAAATGAAAAAACTTGTGATGAAAACCCATAAGAAACCTCTTCGAAATAATTCTAAGGTAACGTTTCAATATAGCGGAAAAGCTAAATGAACACTAGTGTACATCCCAAGGTACATCCTAATTGTTGGGCAATGTTGATTTAGCGAGAAAAACGGGCAGGAAAGGGACGGCTGCGGGAAAGCTACATCCCGCAGCCGTGCTTGTACAGTATATCTATGGATAAGATTAGTGATGACACTTGAAAGTAAGAGCCAGGCAACAGCAAGTCTTGTTGGATTATTTTCCCTGCCAGACACCTTAATCTGTGGAAGAGAGGGACGTTTTATTTAGACGGCTTCGAAATACCTGCGCCAAATGAGTTCAAAAGCTTGTTAATACTCTAGATAATTAACATCAAAAGTTGTTCAAAGAGCAGAATGTTGAAGAAATTATTTATTTTAATTTGTATTATATAAAAGAGACTAAACTTGGTTATTCTATTGAGAATAGATTGCTTGGGAATAGATACTGAACTATCAGGTAAAAGGACTTAGTCTGGCTTAACACTTCAGAGGGTCCTTGGTAAATTTAAGAAAATAATCCAAGCAGTAAACAAGTGCTTGCATGTGCGGGTACCATTACCAATCCGTATAATGCATGGATGTGATTCGGGATAGATTAATTTGTAGTAAAGTAAACTGAACAGGAAACAGAGGCTTTATCGTACGTGATTTATTAGTTATTTGTCTGGTATTAATTATTCGATATTTAGGTAAGAATTTCTAAAAAAGGAAATAACAGTCACATTCTAATAGTAAAAGGCCTTTCTAAATGCAGCTATTGTATCAAATTGATTATCTGGAAAACTGATAAATAATAAAAAGTATATATTTTTATTAATATGAATATTTGGCATTTGGGTTTGTATCGATATATCAGACAGTATTGAAAAGCACATGTTTCGAATGCAGTAATATATTTTTTATTATACTGTGAAAAATATGTCGTAAAGAATTACAGAAGGTTTTTGTACGGCTCCTTTGTCGCATCTAGGAGTTTAGAGCTAACTTTTATGTTTTCGTATATTTTTTCTTTTCTGTTCTCCAATCTTGATTTGGTTATGGTTTAAGATGCTAACCTTAGTGTCCTTTTCACAAATAAATGATAAAATCAGTCTAATTCAAATTGTCAACGAGTGGCAGTTTCAGAAGCAGCATAGTTTTATTTATAAGTGAATTCTAATTATCACCTATTCATCACGAAGGACACAATTCAGTGTAAGTTGGTAGAAGAAGAACTATTCGGGTACGAGCTAACATGGAAATTATTTTGAGTTATCATACAAAAACTTAGAAAACATCAATTTCTATGCGATAATTTTTTGTATGTATGATATTCCGAATAATGGGACCTTTTATGAAGACACGAACGTCCATTTCCTTCGAAGACCTTAGGTCTAGCTTCACTCTCCCTCTTAACTTTTTCGAGAGTAAAAACCTCTGAGCATTCTCCACTCGATTTCGAGATTAAGATTGTGGCGAAAAAGATTCTTCATAATGTAATTTCCTACTAACGATTTATGCCAGAGTGATGGGAAGACAGGTAAATTTTTTTTTTCTTTTCTGCCTGAAGAGTCAAATGGACAATTTCCTTGCGCATGCGTGACTGGGAGGTATGCTTGAGTAAAAGGGAAATGGGAGACTTCGAAGTTTGAATCTTATAAGGGAATGTGAAAGCTCTGCTCGGATGAGTGGGAAATAAGACCCTTGCTTTGTAGATGAGTCATTTTCATGATGCCGAATATCAGGGTAACCTCACAAAATTGAGGTTGCTTTCGCAGGGCTTAACCCCATTTTGCCCCTTTCGTGGGGTGGCCGGCTGGAAATTCACGATGTCGTAGAGTAAAAGTTTAAGAAAAAAATAAAAACACGTAAGAAAAAATCTGTTTCGAAAAGTACGTTCTCTTTGCGTTTATTGAATATGAGTATGTTTATGTTTTCGAGAAATGTAATTTTCTTCATGGGCATGATTGATAGGGAAGGATAGGTATTTGAGGTTTTCTTCAGATCGTAAAAGAATTATATTATTATTATTATTATTATTATTATTATTATTATTATTATTATTATTATTATTATTATTATTATTATTATTATTATTATTATTGTTTTCCTCTTGGGCGTGATTGATTGTGAAGGATAGATATTTGAGATTCTCACCAGACCATAAAATGATGACGAAGATGATTATAATGATGATGATGAGGATTATTATTATTATTATTATTATTATTATCATTATTATTATTATTATTATTATTATCTATACTATGGTTGGAAAATCTGGTTGCTACAAGTCTTAGGGCTCTAACAAGGAAAGTAGCCTAATGAGGAAAGAAAATAAGAAAATAACCAAAGTATATATTAGAAGTAATGTTTATGATGAATAAAACATTTTAAGATCATTAACAACACAAAAATAAATATGTCATATATAAACTATGGAGGGAGCCTTATATCAACCTGTTTAACATTAAAACATTTGCTTCAAGTTTGAGCTTCTGAAGTTCAACCGATTCAACCACTGAATTAGGAAGATCATTCCATAATCATGTCACAATCGAGAGTAATGCGTAGTGTTGAGCCTTGTGATGGGGAAGGTAAAACTGGTGGAAATATCTGCATATTTAGTACTACGCACTGTATGAGTATGTGTTATATATATATATATATATATATATATATATATATAAATTTATATATATATATATATATATGTATATATATATATATATATATATATATATATATATATATATATATATACACTGTATATTTACGTGCCTGTATATAAACTTCCTACATATATTAATACATATAGGTTATACTCTCACATGTAAGTAAATACGTAAATACGTAATATAGATACGTAATGTACTGTATGTCCCTATTACGTATCTTTGATAAACTATGTTTGTGCTTAAATATATTTCTCTTTGAACGATCTACTGAGTTAATTTAGATGTAGTGATGCCAATTTTGTTGTTATTTTAAAGATGAACTTTATAATTAGCACTCGAAATGTTTATTTGCCTTCTTGCGTGATAAACTGTTATAAAAACGCACGCACGCAAACACACACATACACACAAATTACTTAAGATATTTATCGATTATCTATAGTGAAATTGGCTGGCAATAAATTATTTGATTCCAGAGTTTTCCTGCTAGAGCTCTTAATTTGGTGTACAATAATCTTAAAGATAAATTATTTATGTTTAATTGAATATTTTAGAAAAACAAGAAATGAAATACTTTGCTTCTAAAGAATTATTCCAAAAATAAATTGGATATGCATATAGCTTATGTAGAGCTGAACAACGATAAATTGCCAAACCAAAGGCATATAGTAGGGTTATATTTTACTGCTGTTTATGACTTGTCATGCAAAATATTATTTTTTTATTATTATTATTTTTTTTTATTTTTTTTGATTGAGTACAATTAATGTACTGATATGTAATGCAATTTAGTTAAATAGATTAGACTGGTAATTGTTTCCATTTACAATATGAAGCCAAGGCAGGGATATTTTTTACCTTTATTTTTTTTTTTACCTAGCGTTATTAAAATTCAGGATGCACTGAATTAAAACAAGTACCACTTGATATGATTTAAAGAACATTAGCAAAAATTTTTACATTTGGCCGTCATATTTGACGCCATATATATATATATATATATATATATATATATATATATATATATGTGTGTGTGTGTGTGTGTGTGTGTGTGTGTGTGTGTGCTCGCGCGCGTGCGTGTCTTTGAACATATTAATATATGTATGTTTTTAGATACAACCGAATATAATGTCCGGCGGTCAAATATTGTTTGAAAAAAAAAATTATTTTAAGAAAGAAGCCACAGTTAGAATAACTGATTTTCTTATTGCAAATCAATAGTAAGATCATTACGTTTGATGCAAACTTGGCTGTGTCTGCCTCTAAATGTCACGCTGCACCTTTTGGGTTCTGTGGTTGATTGTACTTTCATTCGGTATTTACTGATTTTATTTATATGAAAATCCCTATCAAACGAGAATTCCGAAAACAGATTAGACAGTCATAATAGCCTAGAAATTACAACAATTCAAGAAAATGAGTTTTCTGCTTGGTTGTATGTTGCTGGAGATTATAATTCGAATATTAATCATTGTATTATACTTTAACCTCTAACCTCGACAGTCTCTAATTCTTTCTTTTCTCTTTGTCTTTTTTGGTAAGCATGGGAAAATGGAAATTCATCGTGGAGCTTGTTGCACAAGATCCCATATTGATCTCTTCTTGTTCATTATAAAAGTGCACATGATTATCCTCATGTAATCTTTATATTCTATTAAATTATTAGAAAGTTGTTTTAAGGTTTTTTCGAAGTGGAGGAAAATATTATTTTAGTGGTATTAAGATCATTAGCCCATAAGCTAAACCTCATTTTCTAAATATATAAGACGATAACCTGTTTTTGTAATGCGCTATTATTATAAGTTTAGAGTCGATAATGCACTTTTTTTTATTAATTGTTGCTGACTTAATGAGCGTTAATTAAATGATACGTACCATTTCTGAATTATAGGTTTAAGAACCCAACGCTTCGTAGGTCTTTCAAAGTATATGCGTAAACCCTCAAAATATGTAATAACAATTTATCTTTAGAGAAAGTTATCGAGAACTTGTTATTTGACGACAAATTTGGAATTTCATTTTTCATTTTACTAATTTTTCAACCTATAATTTGTGCAGAAATTTAAGGATTGCCTTTTATATTTATAGTAAACGTAACCTCCTTACACGATAATTCCCATTCAATTACTTGGTCGTGTAACGAAAGACTATCGACTCGTGCTAAAGCCAAGAGGGCCTCGTTGTGAAGTGGGTCGTTTGAAACTGGATGATGCGACTTAATACTTTCTCCATGAGTGTTTGACCCTTGTTCTTCTCTCTTGTGCAGCTGCAAGTGGTTGGCCACAAGACCTGTTGATGGTGGTGTTTGTCTTTTGTTTAGTCTTGTTTGAACAAGCGATTAATATTTTTATTCATGTTATGTAGAATTTTCTGCTGTGAAGAAGTTTTTATCTACTGTAGATTACGAATTCTTCTTTGTCCTTGCTTGTGAAATTAGAATGGGAAAAGTTTCAGATGACAAAAATGCAGAGACTTACATTGATGGGCAAGTTAATCTTGTTGCCGGTAAAGTATATTTCAAATCGAAAATTTGCCTGTCAAGTATCCTAGTGATGAAAGATTATTAAAGCGATTCCACTTCCTAAAAAAAAGAAAACTTGGATTAACATTTGTACCTATCCTATCTGAAATAGCTTGCGTACTGAAACTAGAAGGAACTAGAAGGAAATTGTTTTAATAAATATTTGTTGGTAAATATCTCTAAATCCAATAGGCTATTTCGGTTAAACTGTCGATTAAAGTTTGATATTGGAAACAAGAAGGAATGATAAAATTAAGGATTCTTGTAGAATTAGGTGTAATGATGTTTTGGTCCCACAAAAAAAAAAAAAAAATGGAAATGATTTTGTCATATATTTATCATTCTGTCAGTATATCTATTGTAATTTGCATTTTATCTTCATGGCAGAACACATCAATATGAAAGGAGGACCAGATTCTTTTAATGATATTTTAATGAAAGCAGAGCTAGATACTTATTTATGAAACGATCCTAAAATTTCGAGTATTATAATTAACAGTGGTAATTATTATTAGTTACTCTTAGGAAAAATATTATTTGCTCTTGTCAGTGTTAAGAAATGAGAATATTGTGAGATTCCTATTGTGTGCATTTTACTTGACTCCAGCTTTTTACTTCAGTAGAGTAGGCTACCTATACTGTACTGTAAAATGCTAGGGCAGTAATTAAGTAATTTTGCTATTGAATTTAAATTATCACATATGAAATGCATGATGTATCTCTGAATTTATTTTTTTGAAGTTTAAAGTCTTTTTTATACACAGTAAAAATAATTCATGATACAAATTAATGTCCTCTTGTGTAATCAATGGGATCAAGGTTCAAGATCATATGCTTTGTAAAGATATTCTAGATATTTGTTGTCATGTTTACTATATTTAACGAATATGGGTACAAATATTATATGTATATATATATATATATATATGTGTGTGTGTGTGTGTGTGTGTATATATATATATATATATATATATATATACTGCATATGTGATACTTTTGGTACTGCACTAGATCGTTATCAGACACGTGGTGAAAAATCACTCTCAAAATTATAGACTAGATATTTCGGAAACGCCCTATGTTGTTTTTATCCAAAGAAAATTATATGCATAAATTTTTAATGAATCAGGTAATACTTACAGTGGTATATCGCGTGAAGTGTGCCATCATCTGTGATGATACTAAGCTACCCATTAAAAGATTATCTTGGGTCGTAGCAGCTATGGGTGCCTGGTCCAAATTACTGTCTTGCACCATGGTCCGGCCCTGTCTATTTGGCTGGGTCATTTCGATAAGATCCTCGATTGGCAATCGCCACAAACACTTTCAAGTCATTTGTAGTAAAAGCAAGCCCATTCTATACTTTGTTTAGTTTAAAGAATGGTTTATTGCCCTTCACCAATTTCCTTTACAAATTAACCTTCAGTTATTGATGAGTATACAAGTTTTCCTTATTCGGAGATCAGGTTTTCTAAACTTGGGATTTTCTGCCATTTCGACACAAAAAGGATCACAGTTTTTACATTTCCGAGAAACTTACGAATTTGCTGTTATTTATATCAACTCGTTTAATTTATTTAATTCAGTTTAGTATTTTAAGTGGAGTCTCTCTCTCTCTCTCTCTCTCTCTCTCTCTCTCTCTCTCTCTTCTTTCGACGTCTTCTCGGCCCATCGCAATCTCGCCGAGCTAATTAACTCGGTTTAGCATTAGATGAAAGTTTGAGATAAGAGGGAGATGAGACCCCCAGTGACACCTGACGCATAAAACCAGTAGAGAGTCTGACGTCCCAACCAATTACTCTTTTGTTCTCTTCATCGAGTACATTCAGGCCCCCTTTTTTTTTCAGAGAAATGGTCTGTAAATAAAGATACCTGAAGTGTCTTGTTTTTTGGGAACGATCTAGATAGTTGGTTACCTTCATAAATTGTTGACTACTACTACTACTACTACTACTACTACTACTACTACTACTACTTTCATAAATGGTTGACTGATGCTACTACTACTACTTCTATTATTATTATTATTCTATAAAAAGGGGGCCTTAATTTATTTATTGTAAGAAAATATCTTAAAAACCAACGTTAGTCTTTTCTAGAGGGCTTAAGGCCCTGGATAATTTTTCTGTAATTTTTTTTTCAATATCAACGGTACATAATGTTTAATTTTTCAAATATTTTTATTCAGTGTCAAGTGTTTTTAATTTTTGCTTGTGATCAATGCTGGTAGGCTTACAGCTAGGTGGATTTGAGCTAACGTGTTATCAGAACTCCTCGTCTAAGTATTCAAACATTCAGTCATATATTTCACACGTCCAATTAAATATCATAAGGAGGGTTGGAACATGTTGCAATGAAGTCTATCAGACCTGAGTATGTATTATACTCGCGACCACACCTTTAGGTGAGGTATCATGTCTTCCAATTAGCAGAATGTATTTTAGATTGTTAAAGAAATTTTAAGATAATGATGGAAACTTGACTGTCCACCATAAATAAGGGTCTACAAAGTGAGGTGAACAAAATCATAATGTCTTTTTTTGTCTTCCTGTTTTTATGTAAGGTATTCGAGTCAGCTGGTATTAGAGGCCGGGGAATCTTTTCTTTTGAATTACATAAACTAGAATGCTAAGAATTTGTAGTTTTTATATGTGTATGTATATATATATATATATATATATATATATATGTGTGTGTGTGTGTGTGTGTGTGTGTGTGTGTTCGTGCGTGTGTATATATGGATTTACAAACTTTTCGTATCCCCATTCAACGAGTATACGATGAATTTCAAGCTGAATCCGACCACTAACTTCAGATTTGGATGTTGTCAATTCATCCAACTGATAGAATATCTTACTTGAATTTTTAAGTCTGTTTAAAACAGTAAATGTTTAAATTACGATATGGTCTATCTCATCTGGCAAGAAAATAACTGTATGTTAGGGCGAACAATAGTTCTTAAAATGAAGAATGACCAAAGTTAAGTTGTAATATTAAACATATTACTCTTTCAAAGTGTTTGGCCTGAACTGTATACAGTACTTTGACATAAGCGTAATTTTATGATGCTTTTGCACATACATACATGTGCCTATATACGTATATATTTATCTGTTTCTATACCAAATTCTTTCCATAGTAATAAAAGACAAAAAGATTAAATGTATTAGCGAAAAATATAGATCAATCGAAAGGTCAAGACGCTGATTTAAAGAATATTCTTATTTCTGTAAATACCGTTGTAAGTGAAATGCTATTAGTTCGATAAATTAACAACATACAAATTCAAGGCGAGTGTTCAGTTTTTGTGTGAATGTCACTCTATGTTCGTTGAATTGGTCATTTGTCGTAGTCGACAAGGCCAAGCATATACAATATAATTCTATTTGTAGGTTTCTTTTATATTGATTCAAACATTTTCGTAAGCAGAGAGAGAGAGAGAGAGAGAGAGAGAGAGAGAGAGAGAGAGAGAGAGAGAGAGAGAGAGAGAGAGTTTATTTTATATTTCAAGACAAGAACAACCGCAAGAGGATTATGCTAAAAGTTACATAGGAAAAGCGCCGGGCGCAGTTTGTTTGCCATCATAAAATTGCATTCATTATAGTCATGATATTGCTCATATTTTTGCACCCTTTTATTCACGAAGAGTGACTTTGCATGATGAAAATAGCTTCCGCTTGTAGGCATTAATGATTCAGTCAGGTGTGTTTTTTTCCCTTGAAAAAGCTCATAATTGCGTTGGCATCAGACATGCCGACAGCTAGTAAAGCTCGGTGTTTTCTCTGAATATTTTATCGTGAATTAAGGTGAAGTGCTTTGTTGTGTATGCTGTATTGCTGTAATTTGTTGCGTGTTCGGTTGTATTGAGAAATTACGTACGCCTTTGATAATGTCTTATGGTCTTTTTCTTTTTGTTCTTATTTTTTTTCGCGGTATTCTGTCAAAATTTATAAATTATATCCACCGTTTTTTCTGTTCCTTCATCCAAATATGTCCAAAATTTTTATGGATAACGAAACTGAAATATTTTTGTTTTTATATACTGATTTTAATAGTTAATTTTCTTAGGGTTAATATTTCTCTTGACTGTTTTCCGGGGCTCATAATCTGTGAACACTATCTTTTCGAAGCTTTTTAACAAGGCACACTTATTGCATTTTTATTCGTTGATACTGACCTGTGTCAAAGTTCAATCAGTAAATAGCCAGTGTTGATACATTTTCACTGTAATTAGCAAATAAAGAATTTAGAAAGTTTTCCGCACCATTTTTTCTTTTATTTTGCTTCATAGTCAAGACCATGTTGTTACGGAGACTTTTAATTAGAGTTGGGCTGCATAGACCTGCATTATTCGTTTTCCTTATGATTATCATTTATACTTAGTAATTTCTCATTATTATTACATGCATTTTTGTACTTTTTATTTGATGGCAATGGGAATAATGGTGCAGTCGGATACAGGTTATTGAGGTCAGATGGTGATTTTAGGTTTACTCCCGGCTTCAAATTATAATGCTCAGAGGTATATTGCAATTCAGTTTGTTAGAATTTTAAATCTTCAAGAGTTCATCATCGCCATCATCATCATCATCTCCTCCTACGTCTATTGACGCAAAGGGCCTCAGTTAGATTACACCAGTCGTCTCTATCGAGCTTTTATATCAATACTTCTACATTCATCATCTCCTACTTCACGATTTTTCTCGAAGCAAATTGATGATATTTCATAGGAAAACTAACGCTTAGTTAATTCATTGGTCATATGTCAAAAAATGTGCTCTCTCTCTCTCTCTCTCTCTCTCTCTCTCTCTCTCTCTCTCTCTCTCTCTCTCTCTCTCTATGCGACGGGGGACGAATGGATGTGTTCCTAAATTCCAGTATACCTCTGTTGACCTAATCAGCAAATTGGATACCTATAGTTGTAGTCAACCATTGCGGCACGTGGCTAGTTGTTTTAGGGAAAGGAAGAAGGGGAAAGAAAATAAAGATACACAGATAGAAGTGCTCATTGCCTTGTCAAAACATTTAAACCATTAAAACGGGAGTGTAATTTCTTTTCTAACCTGATATCTCTAATACGTCTCTCACGTCACTTATAATGACTTTGCTTAGTATATTGCAATTCAAAAGATCTCTCTCTCTCTCTCTCTCTCTCTCTCTCTCTCTCTCTCTCTCTCTCTCTCTCTCTCTGTAACTACCTGTGGCAATTTTATACTTAAGCGTAATCGTGTTTGAGATCATTCTTATCTTATATACCTATTAATCATTCATGCGGCCTCTAGATATCTGCCATTTGAACCGACCGTCGCTTAATCCTTATCTTTACACCGTTTGGATATCCGGCATTTCTTTTTACTGATTGGTAGTCGAATTCAAGAACGTTATTTGTGGCCCAGTTATTTTAATGTTTAACTTCTCAGAAAGTTCAAGGTCAGTGAAGCCAAATGTCAGAGAGTAATTTAGAAATGTGTTTAGCTAAAAACATATATTGAACGATTTTATCGGATGGAAGGCATATTTACGAGCTAATAGATTTTTTTTTTTTTTTAGATTGCAGAGACAATCAAACATAACTTTGTATTGGATTTTTCAAGTACCATTTGAAATTTTGTAGTCATTCTATTCATATGTAAAGTAAATTTTGAATTAGCTAATGTTTTTTCATTAAATTAAGACATTTTCAAGATTTCTAAATCTTGAGGATTAGATAGATAATTACTTGAAATGAAATGAGAGTTCTACCAGCTTTTATCACGAAGTGGTTATTTTTATAGGTAACCCTTAAATTCATAAAGAAAGTATATTGAACCTCTCATTTAAGAAATTTATCTTCTCTCCTACATGTTTAGAGTACACTGTTGAAAATTTGCTGTATAAAGGTAAAAACCTTGGAATAAATGTTGCCAGGCATTTACCGTTTAAAAAACGGATATATTGACGGAGTAATGATATTACGGTCACAAAACCGTAAAAGATAATAATAAAGTAGGGTAAAAATTACGGTCGCCTGTATTTCTGAAAATACGACTGAGAACCGTTTATTTTTATGGAGAATTTCCGTTTTCTTTTTTAACAGTGTAGCTTTATTTTCAAAAAGCATTCATTTTCTTAATTTCCTTCAAACAGTTCATTAAACCCTCATTTTTTCTGGGCTCTGCTATAAAGGTGTCGTTATTGTCTCACCAGATTCTTTTCATTATTATTATTATTATTATTTTTTTTTTTTTTTTTTTTTTGCTGCTGCTGCTGCTAAAATCAGGTCTGGAATTACCCGAAGAGAATCGTGCGGCCCACAGTCGCTTAACTTTGCTCTCTATCCTGACGAAAATCAACCCACTCAACACTAATCAGTGTGATTTAATAGAGGTCATAAAAGCTTTGGCGTATGATAAGAATAATAGATATCCTTTTATTTATTTATCTAAAAATCATTCATATTAGTTCATGCTCATTGTGCACATTTCTACTTCATAATTATTACTTTCAAAAGTCAATTCTTGGTTACTCACCTAATGGCGTTTTGCCTGTGGTGTCATCGTGTCCGTTCTCTCATGAAGATGGCAACACGCAAGATATAGGAGACAGATGTCTGATTTCACGGTAACGTAGTAAGATTATGACCTAAGTGACACGATTTTACCGAGTCTGATTTTTTTTTTCCACAGAAGCATGACCATAATAGTGAAAAAAAAGTGACTATACCTTTTCATTCTCTCCACATTGTCATTTAATACAAATAAGATGAATTTGCTATTCATACCCGGTTATTTACATTTCCTTTTATCCTTCGTTCCATATTACCTGTTTCCTTTTCCTCCGCATAATTTTGTAGAACTGTATATTCGCATCGCTTAAAGCCGAGTTGCCTATTCCGATCCTACTTGTGTCGGGTCTTAAAGTTTTGTCTTTTGTGAACGGTTTTTTTTTTTCTTTTTTTTTTCTTTGAGCTCCCGAAGCTTTTATAAGGCATCTTCCTTTTATTATTTTCAATCTATTTATATATTACTCTTCAAGATCCTCTTTGCCGTCACTTTTATTTCATAATTAGTTGAATCTCGCGTTGCATATGCTGTTTTGCTCGTCAGAAAGGTTTTGGGGAGTTACTTGAATTTGGAAAAATTGTAGGAACCACTCTTGAATTTGGAAAAAAAATTGAAAACCACGGACTGAGTGATGAACTTACTATCCAGAAAAAACCGATGTATATTCTAATGTAATTTTCATTAAGGAAGACGGTGTATTGCTATATATCTGTTTTAAATATATTGCACGGAAATGAAAACCGACTTGCTGATAGTCAGTGGAACTTTATACTTATCCATCGCTGTCAACCACTGCCAGTCTTCTTATAAAACTGAAAGATTTAAGTCAAATTTGGTGCAAAGGTTGACCATAGTTCATAAATGGGAATGGAGGGAGATCGTTTAAGTGTCTGCCTATCAGTCATTTTATCAAACATACCATTTCATAACAACTCCTACAATAGTGGAGGTTTTCAGTGAAATTTTGTACAAATATAGACCCACCATGCATGCATGTGCACGAAGAAAATTGTTCACCTGCCATAATTGTGTATGGATAATTTATGTTTTAATTGTTAATTACGTGAATTCGTGTGTGTATGTATTTTTCTCTGTAATTTCCTTGTATAATTTATATGCGTTGTCTTAAATTAAGTCATTACAATTTCTTCACTGCAATGCTGAGATGCATTGGGTAGGGTACATCTCCATTCGTGATATCCGAGTCAGTTTTTATCTTAGCATGATCGTGTTACGAATGAAATTAGGTTCTTGATGTAATCTCGTAAATAGTGTCCAAGTATGTTATTTATGTACCAGTGTTGTTGAAATGATATAAGAATATCTTTATGGTCAAGTTAAGTGTTCGATTCAAGTACCGCATCGTGAAAATGTGGACTGAAACATGATGATGTTAAAATTAAACTAGGTAACCCTAGACTTAATTTCTTTGCTTTTTGTTTGTAATTTTTTGCAAGTTCGCACATTGTAATTATTCATTATTCAAGGGTTTTGAAAATATTGCAAAGATGATTTTAGATTGGAGAGATTATATTGTTTAGTGTTTATCGGTAGGCAAAGTACAAATACAAGATTATTTACTTTAGATAAACAGGTATTTAACATCTTATAATGATAGAATCTGATACTTCGAACACTGATGGATGATGAATTATCGGAAATTAGAATTCTGCACACCAGTTTCTAAAATGAACTTCCTTCAGTACAAGCATAATTGAATACCGCGTGATTTGTCTTGAGTTTCAAAACTACATTCTTAGTATTGTGTGTGTGACTTTATAGAACTTGAGGAATCTTAAATGGATGAAATGAATGAAATGTTCAGGTCCTACGGGAAGTTATTATAGAGAGGAATCTGGTTTGGTATTAAGTCATTCCTATTTAAAAGATGAGTTGATAGAACTGGTCGGAGGGAATGCAGTGTAATTTATGATAACAGAAAATCTGGAAACGTTACTATTGATATTTTAGTTATTACCGTAAATGATAAAAAGTAAAATTCTTGCAGGATGAACTTAGCGTGACGAGCCCTTTGGTGGAATCGAATCCTCCCTGCCAAGGAGGCACTAGAAAGATAAAAGAAGCAATTAGAAAAGTTTTCATGAGGTACTGAAGTTTTACGGTTTTTTTTTTTTTTTCTTTTTGCGCGAGATCATGTGACTCGAAGAAACAAGTCTAGCAGCAGTCTCTAAATCTCATTACATCATGCATTAGTCAAACAAGCAAAACCCCAAAAAGTTCGAATGTAAAGGTTGGGATGTTACTGTCTATGTTCTTCGGTGCTGTCAGTATCATTCTTCTCTCTCTCTCTCTCTCTCTCTCTCTCTCTCTCTCTCTCTCTCTCTCTCTCTCTCTCTCTCTCTCTCTCTTCGTTAAAGGGATCAGTACTTTAGGCTAAAATTTAAGTAGGTTTATACCATTCCATCAGTATAATAGATGAATAATTCGTATTTTAAAAGTATGTATTAGAATTTAATTATTAAGAATAGTTGCCTAAAAAGTACCGTGTCTCCTTGCTAATAGACATGCTATCAAGAGTCATTAGAGAGTTGTTGTCTTTCTAACCTCTGTATTTTACGGTGCTGTTTTATTGGCCCCATAAAGAAAAAGACTTGTTTTTACTTGTAGAATAATAACTCTTTCAGACAAGTTAGTTGTTGAGAGATAAAGCACAAACCGTGGCCAATTTCGTCAAGCAGAAATGAATGTTGATAGGAATTATAGCCAGATGCAGTAACTGCGCGATTTCCAAGGCATTTTATGACAGTCATTAGGCCAAAATGAAGACCGTAAACCTGTTATAATCGTGGTCGGTTTCATTTGCATTCCTGTGCTCACGCTATGGGTGTTTGTGTTTACAAGATGTGGGTCGAGAACTGACCATGTTGGGCAATAGCGCTATAGTTTTAATACGGATTTAAAGGTGTACTAATGGCAGTCAGTTGGTAATTACTTCTAGGTTTAGGATTGCGTCTTCTATCCCAGGGTTAGCCTCCCTCATCGAGAGTTTTTTTTCTGAGTTTGACTTCTCTAACCATTAGTTTATACAGTACTGTAATTTCATCATATATTGGTACATTATATATGTATGTATGTGTATTTTTTTATTACCATAAACGTTTTCTCTACTGAGGGTAAAGTGCCAGAGGATCTTAGGTCCTCACCAAGTCTCTTAGAAAGATTGCAAGGAAATTTGTATGTTTATTGTTTTTGTTATTTTTCTGGTTTTAAGAATTCATATGACTTGACACCATATATTTTTAGGATTACTAAAATGAATAATTTAGTTTATTTGGAGTATTTAGTGATTAAATTGAATATTCCGAAGTAGCTTACTAGTACAGAATTAGGTTACTCATCAGAAATTGCTCTTGTAGTTTTTAGTTTTAGTTTTATATGTTCTTTTTAATAGATATTTCTGAAACGGATATATAAGCTCTTCAAACTGTTTCCTCAATATTGTGTGTTATATGTTTTCAATGAAAAAGTAAAAATAACTACGTAAGAATTTTTTATTTGAGATTAAAATATAGTTGAATTTTCATTCCGTTTCCGAGAAAGGGTCACGAAAGCGTTGTAATCAGCTAGACTGACAATATCTACATTCAAAAAGCATCCTTTAACCAGATTTAGCTGAAAATTGGTTCATTAAGCGCACATTGAAGCAGATTGACTTTCCGAGCCCCACATGGAGATGCAGGATCGTGATAATATCCGAGGCCAACTCAACATTGTTCCTTTTGCATTCAAAATTTATTCAAACACCTTAGCGTATCGACAGAATGTTTTTTAATTTATTTCTGTATGTAGTTTTTATGATAAGTCAACGGATAGAGCATCTTTATGTCACAAGATTTCCTGGATAAGATGAAAAAAATAATGAAAGTGGATGTCTTAACCAGGAAGAAAAATACAAACCCAAACTCGCCTTCAAAAAAATTAAAGTTATAGCTATCATGGAAACCGCAGAAAAGTTAAAAATGCTTTAGCCTCCCATATTGTTGAATACTTTATACCTCATTCTTTGCATCGTTTATTTGGTAGCAAATGACAATAGTTTCCCAGAGATTTTAACGGGGATTGAAAATATATGAGTTAGTCGTTTTTATCCTCCATTTTAGAAATTTGTAGTTCTTTGACTTCCGTGTTTCTGGTGTCCTATGGTCAACTAAAATTTTTGACAGCTCATGATTTAGTTTGTATACGCACAAACACATACACTATATATATATATGTATATATATATATATATATATATATATATATATAATTATATATATATATATATAAATATATATATATATATATATATATATATATATATATATATACATACACACACGTATATATACAGTATATACACACACACACACACATATATATATATATATATATATATATATTATATATATATACACACATATATATATATGTGTATATATATATATATATATATATATATATATATATATATATATATATATATAGACAAGACTCTGATAGTAGATTTAGACGCAAAATTACGGGAGCAAAAATTAAATGAGAGAAACATTAAATAGGGGCTGGTAGAATTTTTTATGTTCTGCTCTGCTTATCAGAGACAGCGAAGCGACTGCAGAAATAAGTAAAAGACTTAAAAAACAATTTATAAGACTAGAAAGTTTAGAATAAACTTGAGTAATGGGAAGTATTTGAAGGTAGATATAAAACAGAAAGATAGTGCAATGGATGCTGGGGTAATGAAAGTTCTTGATTCATCATCGGATTTGATAGTAATCATAAAGAATCATAGAACCATGTTAAGATAAAAAGGAGGTGAGTCATTTAATAGGTGAAGCAATAGATTTAAAAGGGTTTAGGCTAAATATTTAAGAGATACGTGAATTATCAATGGAAGCGAAAATTGTAATGTATTGAGTTCTCTCTTCTTTATGGGATTGGAATGCAAATGATTACAGCGAATGAAAGGAAAATGTTGAAGATAATCAAATGAACCTTTTCCCAATTATATGATTTGTAACAAGAATTGATAGGTTATGAATTGTTTGCATGTAGAGAAAAGGTGATAAAATTTTAGCGTTGCTGCAGTATTTTAAAGAGATTTGGTCATGTGAAAAAAAAGAGGTTATTGAAAAGAATGTATAATTGAGTAGTAGGAGATAAAAGAGAGAAAGGCTAATAGATGTTCGATACATAACTTGAAATACGTCTGAGAAAGGAAGGGCCTTGTATACAGGAAATGTAAGTTGATCGATTGATTTACAGAATTAGGGACGTAAGAGCAAGCGCCAGAGCTAAGGAGGCTATTCAACGCTAAAGTTCAACCGAGGGGTGGGGGGGGGGGGGACTCCACTGTTGCACTATTGAGTAAAATTTAACAGAGAGGTTGGACAGCGAGGTGAAATTGTGGAAGCAGAAACTGAGTCACGTAAAAGGCTTAAAAGATGAGTATACTAGAGGCTAAAATGATATTGCATAGAACCTTTAGTAATGCATACAGTGCACCACGTGAGATGCACTATCGGCACTACGCCCCTATGGGTGAAGTGGCGCAATATTCGTATGTGGTATCGATGCGCCACTGGTGAGCATTCTGCTTATATGTTTGGAACATCTATTAATGAGTAAGTTTTAGTACCTCGTGAATTATTTACTAATAAACGGTTAAAGTATCGATATGACAGCGACCCTCGTGTTTTCTTTGTACTGTAGTCCTTTTCTTTTATCGAGGCAGATTTGCACCGACTCGCAGCGGTGCCCTTTCAGCTCGTAAAATTTTCCTGATCGCTGATTGGTTAGAATTATCTCGTCCAACCAATCAGCGATCAGGAAACTTTTCCGTGCTAAAAGGGCACCGCTGCGAGTCGGTGCAAATCTGCATCGCTAAAAGAAATTAACTATAGTTTATATTACGGATTGTATATATGCAGTGTGCGTGTATATATATATATATATATATATATATATATATATATATATATATATATATGCATGTATATATATACATATATATATGTATGTATGTATGTATATATATATATATATATATATATATATATATATATATATATATATACATACATGTATATGTGGGTGTGTCTTGTTCTGTTATTAACAATTTAACAATTTTAAAAACAATTAATTACCTTGAGAGAACAGATAAATAGTTTTTCTCCGTTCCTTTAAAAAACAGAATAAATCATTAAGGATAATTAAAAGTGTTGCGTGTCAAGAATTGAAGTAATTCATTATGAAAGGGAAAACATTTATTGCCTCAAGTTTAATTTGTTTGATAATGTGAAGGAAGATACTAAAATCATTAATGGAAATGGTATAGAATGAAAATGTGTACATTAGGACACGAAAAACATATTAGGCTGTTAAATGATAGGAATGATAAAACAGATAAATGGATATTAAAGCCTATTAATATTAGAATAGAAAGCAAAAAACTCCTCTAATTGTGCCACAGGTATTTGTAATGACGTCTAGCTATTGTTCCGTTTAGGCCTATACATTTGTTTTTAAAAAGGGCCGCACATAGGAAGGTCAAGAATGTTAAAACAGAGAGCCAGTGGCTATATTGAAATCTTGGGTTAATAAGCATCTGGTGAAGGGAAAAACTAATTGTTTATTTTCTGTAGGAACAGAAATGTTCCATTCCGCCTCTCGGCGAGCTTCTGAATCTTAATTCATTCTCATTGTCTGACTCTGAGTTCAAAGGAACTAAGTGAATAAACCGGGAACTGAAGTGTCAGGGATGATTATTTTTGACAAAGTTTTGGTAAATTTTTATGGTGTATTATGTTAGCAATGCAGTAAAAATCTCATCACAACAAAGCTTCAGCATATAGTATGATTAAAGGGATACTGATATTTTTGGGTAAAGAATACTGAATTTATCATCACAGTTTTTAATTGATTTAAATGTCCGCCGGTATGTTGTAAAGTTCTGTCGAATTCACTAAAGATTGCAAATCGTAAGTGATATTTACAATAGTATAAAGTGAATACATGGATTATTCTAAATCGATATGTTAATTTTTTTACGTTGTTGTGGCCAAGTTGAACTCTCGTGACTGGCAAACTGCGAATTGCTATATTCCACAAGATTATGACTTTACGGTTCATGTGAATTAGGGCTATTAATAGCCATAGCCTAGTCCTCCCTGGTCATAGCTTGAGTTGGAGAGAAGGGGCTAGTGTACCGCTATGTAATGTATACACTTGGCCTTTAGGATATATCGTAGCAACACAAGAACCTGTCCCTTGTCAATTTTCATGAGTGATAATTAAAAGATGTCACTAAATTTTTGTCGCCTGTGTTATATAAAAAGTCCTCATAATCAAGTTTTACAAAATATAGGGGTCATAATTTCACCTGTTTTGAAATGTCTCACTTATGGTTAATAGTGTTGGAAATATTCGTTGCAGTCCTGGTTACGGCATTATCTTGTTGAAGCGTATGGAGTGAATATGATTTCCAGATAGAGATGAGAGTCGGTGGGAACTCGAGCATGCTCTTTTAATTTCTCCGGAAATAATTTCACTATATTATTGTTGCAGATAAACACGAGATTATAGGTTTTATTTATCAGCAATTCAATACGACGCTACACAAAGGTAGGAATAATATATGTTTTTATATATCATCCCTATGAAATAGGGAACGATTGAAAATCGTTCAAATAATCTTTAACTAACACTGAAAATATTACGAAGAATTTGTGATAAGTCTTCAATGAAAGGCTTAGAGTATAATCACTCAAATTCATATACACATGTGTTTTAAGTAATTTGATTATTTTAGAAATTTTGAATATTATACTGTATTTTCAAATTATGTTTTCTTTAAAAAAAATCAACGAAAATCAGTAAAATTTTTGTCCTACTCTTATATTTTGATTCTCTGAGTATTAATCATTATCCTTGATCAAGACACTAGTAATTAACTAATTTTTATGTCACCTTTTTTTTTTTTTTTTTTTTTTTTTTTTTTTTTTTTTTTTTTTTTTTTTTTTTTTGTAAAAGAACTCTTCGGGAACTCTTTGGTTTTTTCAACGATAATGCTTCACTCTTTTGTTTGTCAAAATGATTGCTTGTTAGTTTATTGGTTATGTTTAGTTCCCAATTTTTACAAAATTATTCAAGTTCTTTCCTTACATATTTATCCCGAAATATATATCGATCACATTCGTTTGCACTATTCATTCTTAATAGCATTATCGATCTCGGCAACTTCTGGATTACATCATAATATTTAAATATGCTTTGCACTGAAAGCATTGAATCCTAGATGAAAATAGATTAAAGAAATTATTCCTTCCTGTGCGGTATCGGAGCCAATTCATGCAAAAGAAAATTAAATTCCTACTAACATACTATATGTATTACAAATAACCTGAAGACAGTTGATGTTCTTCCATTTAATGCAAGAGGCTAAAGGTAGAAATCTAAAGCAGTTATTCCTTGTCACTTTAGATATTATTTTCATAGTTTTTAATTTCCTAAATTGACATAAGCTTGTGGTCATTTATGGATGGAGTCCTCGTTAAGTCTGATTCAAGTATAGAAACAATAAGTAAAATCAAAGCGTTAGTCCTTTTTTTTTAAATAAAGGTTGTCAAGAAAAAAAGGAAAGATTGTCAAAAAGAGTGAATGCCAGAAAAAAAAAGAATGGCTGCTGGTGCGTGAAAGGGCTTTGATCTTTCCATATATGGGATTGGGACGATTTTCAAAATTTATATTTTTCTTTTTCATTTCTGTGGATTTTTTTTTTTCATATGATAGTCTAATATAAATAATAACGTCAATTATTTATAAAGTTATCTAACCAAATTTACTACTGATTTTGAATATAAATATTTTTAGAAGTTATCCGGGGTTTTGCTTTGAGACGCTCTGAGGCCCCAGTCTTGATGTAAATCCATGTAAATTAAGTTACTGTAGAGCCAGTTCGCAATTTGGAAATGCATGACATCTTGGTTTCATTGCTCAACGATGCCCAACAAATGTTTTAGCACAAAGTCTCTTTATGTTTTGCCCTTCTTCGCTGCAATGCATAAATGTTACTGCCAAATACTTTCTCTGATGTTTTCTTTCACTTGGGCAACAACAGCATCAAGTCTAGAGACGAATAAAAATGAAATAAATATTTTTTTCTGAAACTAAATTCTCCAGGATAAAAAAAAACTCATTAGATTACAAATTGGAAGATTTAAATGGTGGCTTTAACCGATACTGAAAGATACTTATAAAAAAAAAAAAAGAATAGATAATGTTAGGAATGTTAAAACCTAGAATATTAAAGCCTGAAAATGGTGCTCAGATAAATGTTTAGTAAAAAAATATAATTACTGGAAAATGGAATCCTAGACATATGTGTGGAATGCGCAAAAGTGTTTACCGGGATTGTCATTGATGAAGACAAGGGAAAAGTTTACTTTTATGACCATACCTCACTTGTTCTAGAAATGACTACCTAATTCTCAGGATTTGGCTGCTCATTCCATCGACTCTAACATGAACTAAATAGGATATATGTTAATGGGTAGGTGTGATTTGTTATTGAAAGAGAAATGAAATGATAATAACGAGAAAGGCCTGAGAGATATTGGAGATTTCTTTAGGACAAAGAAAAGTACGGTAAATATGTTGAGGAATCCGGGTTATTTGTAAAAGCAATGCATTTGACGTTGCAGTCGTGCGAGAAAAGCATTATTAATTACAGTAGAAACTATTTTTACTTGATAAAGGAGATCAGTATGACTTTAGACAGCTGGAAAACGTATTCACTTAAGAACTTAATATAGATGGAAATGACAGCAGCTAAAGACGATTTTACAGAAATGTCACAGAGGCAAGATCTTCAGAAATCCAGCCCTACTCAAATTCCTGAGACATTAGTATTTTTTTGGGATTAATAAATGAAAATGTAAGATTAAGTGGAAATGGGGAGAAATTTATGTTTTTTAGTTGATATAGCTACTATACTATGAACATTTCTAGAACGTATCGGTTATAGATAAGAAAGATTTTGTGTTAGAAATTGGTAAAATAAGATTATGCTAGAAAACAAAGAAAAATCAAGGAGGTGAATATATCATTGTAATGAAAGTTGTATCGCTTTGAAATTTAATTTTGCAATAATTCCTGTCATTTTTGGAAGATAGACAAAAAGATTAATGCTATTATATAGAGTTAATGCAGTCAGTTTTCTATTTGTAATAGAAAATATGGACAAATATGAAGGAAAATTTCCAAGAAATATATGGTTTCGTCTCGCCTGCCTTCTTACTAATCCAGTTCAAGGCAGGAATCTTGAGAACAAAGAGGAATTGTCTCATTGGATAGGAAGGATTGTTAACCGATATGCATTAACACTTCGTTCTCAGTTATAGTGTTACAAATGGTAGAGACAGGTATGATGATTGGAAAAGGTGTGTAGATGCAAAAGTTATATGAATGCGGTTCTGTTGTAACAGTGGTAATTGGATTTGTTATCAGAATAGAATTTGAAATTCTGTACCAATACAATATATTTGATCTGGAAATAAATATATTTCTTATATCTGTATATAAAATCGGAGATACTTAAAGTTGTGACACTTTAAAATATGCTTTGCATATGACCTTAATTTTGGCAGTATAGTTTTCAAGAACTCCCCGCATATTACACAGTAGACATTCATCTATGCTATAAAGACAATTAATAATAGTAATGAAAATATGTAAAAAAGAATGGCTGCACATGTCATCATGGTATCAGGATTCTAGTTCCTTTGGATCTTGATTGCATTGTTGTAAAGTAATTGTCACGAATAAAAAGCATGAAATATGAAAGCATATATTTGATAAACCCGATCTCTAAAAGAAATGTTATTAAAAGGAGTTGAAAGAAATATTGATAAAGGAAGCAAAGTAGAAATACACAAAATGACACGGAGAGAAGACCGACCATATTATAACAAGGGAAGAGGAATTAAACTCCTTGTCTTCTAAGATTTAATAGTTCAACTTAGTTCAATCCTTTACTTGTCACCTTTTCTCTTATTTATCTTATACTTGAGCTAACAGCGCTTTCATTTAACGTAATAGGAATCATATAATGCCGTCGCCTCTCCTTGATTCCGTTTTAGAAACTCGTCCCCAAAAAAGGGAAAAGGAGGGCGAAGTGGTAAAGAGGAGCTTATGTGGACAGAGAGAAAAACAGCTATTTATTAAGGTGTTACATCAGTGAAGTTACAACAGATACGAACAGACTCCTCAAAAGGCAAAGCCATCAGCAGGACAAAAAACAGTCCAACCCTGACTTGTCTTCTTGAGTTGGAAGTCTAAGTGTTTGCGTCAGCGTTTTTGTATGTATGTATGTATGTATATGTATGTATGTGCTGTAGTTTTAAAAGATATGCAATGAATATGTAGAGTGGCTTAATTTTTTATTCTAGTGATGTGAGTATTATTATTATTATTATTATTATTATTATTATTATTATTATTATTATTATTATTATTATTATTATTATCTAGGCTACAACTCTAGTTGGAAAAAAGGATGCGATTATTATTATTATTATTATTATTATTATTATTATTATTATTATTATTATTATTATTATTATTATCCAGGCTACAACTCTAGTTGGAAAAGAAGGATGCGATTATTATTATTATTATTATTATTATTATTATTATTATTATTATAATCTAGGCTACAACACTAGTTGAAAAAGAAGGATGCGATAAGCCTAAGGGCTCTAATAAAGAAAAATAGCCCAGTGAGAAACGGAAATAAGGAAATGAATAAATTATATGAGAAGTAACGAATAATGAAAGTAAAATATCAAAAGATAGAAAATAACGTTAGAATAGATCTGTTATAAACAAACCTACGGAGAGAGACTTGTCGGCCTGTTCAACATTAAAACATAATTATGTACATAGTTGTTTTGGGCATGTACACCAACAGTTTGTGCTTGTATGTGTACATATCTTTGCCTGATGAACATTTTCTTACCGATTTACTCCATGTGAAGTGATTTGTGTAACTGGATATTATACTCATGTACTTATGTATTTGATAATTAGTACATTTGTTTTATTTGAACATCTTTCGTGCATATTCGCCTTTCTTCCTGTTTGGGTGCTTATCTGATGCCATTTATCGTAGAAATTTATAGTTCATTATAGTTCCTTGTTAATGGCTTTATCTTTGCTGTATGGATATTGTTTATGAGAGAGAGAGAGAGAGAGAGAGAGAGAGAGAGAGAGAGAGAGAGAGAGAGAGAGAGAGAGAGAGAGAGAGAGAGATATCCCATTTATACAATCTCAAATGCTCTTCAACCTCATAACTTATAGTATGTAGTTTGAACCTTTGAACGTCTTTGAGGTATTTTTCTCATGAGGTTAAACAATCTAGTAGTTATAACTTCTCGTCTGTCTGGCTACTTATGTGATCAGATGTCCGGATTTTATCAAAATATTATTTGTACCGATGGAATGTTTTCATAAGGATCTGTATTGTGTGCTTTGATAAGCTGCATTCTACTTATCGTTATTGACTTTTTGTCAGCGGCCACCCTTTACTTTTTTATTGACTACTTTTATCCCCTTTTTATATTTGACTTTTAGTTAATAGGATTTTCTTTTTCTCCTGCGTTTCATCTTTATTTGTCTGTCTTTTTTCACTTCTTGTACTTTGTTCTTTGTCTATTTTTCCTCGCTAATTTTTCGTATCTTTCAATTGACAATTATCACTACATTTTAATGCTCTCTCTCTCTCTCTCTCTCTCTCTCTCTCTCTCTCTCTCTCTCTCTCTCTCTCTCTCTCTCTCTTTATATATATATATATATATATATATATATATATATATATATATATATATATATATATATATATATGTATATACTCTCTCTCTCTCTCTCTCTCTCTCTCTCTCTCTCTCTCTCTCTCTCTCTATATATATATATATATATATATATATATATATATATATATATATATACGTATATATATGTATAATATATGTGTTTGAGTGTGTGCGTGTGTATATCTGTCTGGCTGCCTGTCTGTCTACCTAACTTGATAATTGTGACATTTACTTCTGCTGTTGAAGTTCTTGAAATTGATTTTTGATAACAAAATAAATCCAACCCCTTCAAATCAGTGAACGGCCACAATCAGCGTTATGATCTCTAAGGCTTTGGACATAGGCAATTCAGTTGAAAATACAAGCAAAGAAATTCGAAGTTAGCTCTATACATGGGTAGTATTGGGTACACGATAAGGAACCCTTCCCCAAGCAGCAAACATTCTGTTTAAGGATGCAATGCGCCTCACAGTTCGCCCTCCTCGTCGAGGATGTAAGAGCAGTATTGCGTTTCAGAAAGGGTAATATTAACTTGATTGAAGGTAGGGTCCATGACGGAATTCAAGTAGGTTTTAATGGAAATGGAGTGTGGGAGTCATCACGGTTGCTCGGATATTGACAAGGGAATGCACCAAATTCAGTCTCCCAATTATCATATTCCTCACTAATATTCATTTTGCTATTTTTGAAGGGCACGTGAGAAAATCCACCAGTATGTTTTGAGCTTTTGAATGTAAGAGTGCTGGAATCATACTGCAAAATATTTCATAATTATTGCCAACCGTTTTCTTTTATTTATATTATACTATTAAATTGACCAATAGTAACGTGTATTGCATCTTTGCGATGTTTCTAAAATATTTAGTAATCGATTGTTTAACTAACTTATCTAAGATTTTTTTTTTCTAATTTTCTTAATTACTTTATGTCTTCTAAGCACTCTAACAAAGTAATTTGAGACAGAGTGTGAGAGAAAAAGACGAAGAAAAAGAAACTGTCAGGGAGGCTGTGTTATGACCCAAGAGAAAAGTCATTAGTTCTTGGAATTGTTCCAGGCCAGGATGCGGATTCGGGAAGTTTTAAAATGATTTCTTGACACTGTGAGATGAGGCGGAAAACCCGGCTGTAGGGGAAGAAAAGCCTAAGAAATTTCATCTGATTTTCTCCTTTTTTTGCTTTAATTGAAAGGTTATCCGCTATTACTTAAGTGTTGGACTACTTATGATATTTGATATGCAACATAGCTTAATGTTTTGAGTACGCTGATTGTATTTGATTTATTTTTCTCCTAATTTTCTCCATTTCCTTATTTTTTTAAGTGAGTTATACAATAAAACCTGGATACTGTGCATTGAAAATTATATAAAAAAAGATATTCTTGTCATGAAATTAATGAATAAAACCTCACCATTAAAGAAGGAATGTCCTCTTTTGGGTGCCGTCCAGCTACTTCGGTGCGCTAAAAGGTCGTGCTGATGTGGGCAATTTTTTTTTTTTTTTTTTTTACAGATCTCTCTCTCTCTCTCTCTCTCTCTCTCCCTCTCTCCCTCTCTCTCTCTCTCTCTCTCTCTCTCTCTCTCTCTCTCTCTCTCTCTCTCTCTCTCTCATCGTGGGTTTGGTGAAAATGTAATTCACGATGAAATAGATTAGTGCGATTAATTAAAGGCTTTACACCCAGGGACAGCTTAACTGTGTTCTGATTTTTAATGTGATTTTGAGTTTAAAAATGTCTCTTTAAAGGGGTTTAGCTTCTCCAACGTAACCAGTGGAAAAAAGAAAAGAAAAGGTTCGAAAGAAAAAGTAGGTTGGCGTGTCATTCGTGATGTAACCTTCGGTAACCATTTTCAGATAAGGGTTTTGTGACCTCTGATTGCTTTCTGATAACGGACACGTCTCTCCCTCAGTATCTCTTATTATAGTGAGACTCAGACACTGAACTCAGTAGGTTTGCTTGCATCATTTACCCGGGGAATTCCAGAGTAATCCTAAAGTTGGCTTTCAATTTGAAACCAATATTCATAAGGCAAATCGCAAGAAGTCGAATGAATAGGTTAGATGTTATTCTCTGAATATAATATGTTTTCTATCGTAGATTATATTATTAACTCATTCATTAAATATAGAATATCAATGGTCTCATATAAAGATTTTTCCACATCAAAGATTCGTTTTTTCTACCTGAATTGTTTGTAATGATCGCCTCAGACATACAGTTCATTATAAACAGATCCTCTCCCGTGAGCCATGCGGTGGTTATGCGACAAGTAACGGCTGTACACGAGAGATTTATAGTGATGCAGAAAATGCCACGACACCACAGTTAACAAGAAATGTGGTGATTTCACAGTCTACCGGTACCGAATGATTATCGGACGAAGGATCTCCCACTTTCGAGTGATTTATGAATACTTCCCCCGCACGGGATGACCTGAGGTAGGAATGTAAACTCGCGGCTTGGAATGTAAACTTTTGAATGTTAATTGCGAAAGCGACAAGAAGAGAACCATCTTTTTCCCTTTCACGACTGCGATTGCTTGACGCGTGGGCGTGAGGATTCGTTTTGAGTTTGATTTTGCTCTATGATTTATGATACTGAGATGTGTTTTCTCGGTGGTTAGACTGACTTTCATGTTTTCTTTTTGTTTAATAAATTTTCTTGCTGATTTTATCATTGCGATTGTCCCTTAGATATCTATTTGTCTATTCTTTGTAGGTGGGGGATTTTTATCATGCTGAGTGACATATGCTTCTGTGGCATTCTAGAAATCCTTAGATTTTTGTTATTTGAAAGTTATATGCCACCTGAAGACAAAATTCTGTGGTTTCTGCAGCTTTCTCTCGTAAATCTAATCTGGCAGTGTTTTACAGCAATATACAGTTATATTTTGACTAAATGTCCTGTGAAGAGTAAACCTGTCTTTATATCACTTGCCACTCTTTGACTCTTTACTACCTGGGTAAGCGCTTTGTGCAGGTCATATTGTGTACGTGTGCCAGTCTGTCTTTGTTGGCAAAATATCTAGAGAACAGAACGTCGAATTTCGATAAAACTTGGCGAAAACATTTATTGGGTTCCCACCCTTTGATTGTAAACGTTCAATGCATATCAATGAAGATTTTTCGATATTATAATTATCCTCATTTTTCTAAGTTATGGGCGTTGCATAGGTTATCGAAGGTATCGTTGCAACTGAGAACATGCATTATTGAATATTTTCGATTAGTGAAGTCTTCGTTAAGGTTTGATGATTTATTGCCATGAATTTTAGATTACTGTATTCGATTCTATAAAAGTAAAATATACTTATGTGAAATATATAAGGAAGTTTTGATTTTCTTCTTAGTAATGATGATAGCTAATATATAATATTTTAACAGTAATAAAGAATATAAAATAATTTCCCGTAATACCTATTTATAGATTATTATTGGAGAAACGCCTTTAGGTTTACTTGGGGAGAGAGAGAGAGAGAGATGGAGAGAGAGAGAGAGAGAGAGAGAGAGAGAGAGAGAGAGAGAGAGAGAGAGAGAGAGAGAGAGACTAAGCAATAATGATAGACTTTTTTATACTGATTTAAACCGCAATCTCTGGGCGGATAAAATGGTCAGTCAAGCCATATTGAGTAAAATATAAACACTGGGAATCCTTGTTCGTCTTACACGCCCACATTTGCGCCCACTTTTACTCACTCCTAATACTCATAGATACGCCCATTCATCAGTCGATTCATTCCAGGCACACCTACCGATTTCGTTGTCTTGGTTCCTTTGATGTGAATCCGAACCCGTTGGAAGTGTTTTATCGAACGTATAATGGTTATAATAAAATTGGACTTAGTTGCTTATTTATATTTCATTATGTACTTTGGAAACTATAAATTACCTCATAATTATTTTTTTGTTTTGATCTAAAACTATCGTATAACTATTTATTAGGGTGGGGGGAAATTCAATTTCCATCTTGAATTCTTATAATCCTTGTAATAATTGCACTGCTTTGTTTATTTATGTTGAGATTGAATTGATCTTAATGCTGTTTTAAAGGGTACTATAAAATACTTTCCTCCATTATTAGGTAAAAAAAATCGGGGAAACTCCTTCTCATTTAATTGATTTTGGATTAAGGTCTTTACCTACTTCTTGTAAGGAGGGTCTACTTACACCTTGGCCGGCTTTTCCATTTGATATTATAGCTTATGGTTAGCCGTTAGAATTCTTATCATTAATTTCATCAAATCTTCATTAGTTTATCTAAACCCATCTACTGCAAAATTGAAAACAATTCGGTTGAATTTTTTTTTTTTTTTTTTTTTTTTTGTGAGTGCAGTTTATCTTTTCGTCATAAGAGTGTTGTTTTCGTATTTTTGTGAAAATGGAAAATAAAGAGAAATGATGGGCATTTTATAGAGAAATAGCGTAAATATTTATATGGCTTGAAAGGTCTTGACGTTTCTTAAATACAGGTACTATTATCAAGAAAAAAAAAACTAAATTAATTGAAACCCCATCCTCATTGACAATCGTATTAAGTTTTAAAGGTAATGTAAAAATTCTCAGTAAAATGTATTATATAGCTAATTAAGGGGCATAAATTTGCACATACACTTCCTTTAATCACTATTCAAATAATCTTAAGGGAATAGTAGAGAGTAATGGCAAGAAAATGGAAATACATTTTTTTTAAAATACATGCTGATATTCTTTATTGGAAAGACATAACCGTAATAAAGTACTGTTAATCTTTATAGTCAAACCGTCTCTTGAGTTATAGCCTTGATATTCTTAAGGCATGGATGAATAAATCAAGTTAAATATTGCAAACTGATGTAAATATATACAATATGCTAATGTATGCAACCCGTCAAAATGACGGCTAAATATTTGGGTAAATATGCACGCACACGCACAAGCACTCCTCTCACCAGAGTATGGCTACTTTTCTCCCCCCCCCCTCCTACCCGAGGATCGGAGAGAACTGAGCTTGACTGGATATATATATATATATATATATATATATATATATATATGTATATATATATATGTATATGTATATATATTATATTTATATATATGTGTATATATATATATATATATATATATATATATATATATATATATATATATATATATATATATATATATATATATATATATATATATATATATACATACCAGACACTTGCTCTCTAGTACCTAGGGGAGATGTTGAAAGTTTGTTTGACGAGGTACCTATTCATTGGGAATGGCATAACATCACATATCACGATCAACCTTCCAGTATTGACGAATGCCTAACAGCGTTGACAGAATGACACACTCCGAGATGTGTGCGATATTATGTTATTGGACCTGACAACCCGATTAATTGCCGTAACGGCCGGAAGCTATTGTTTATTCATTACCTGAGGTCACTCAAGGTTCCAGCACGCCCATTATAGGTACGCCTACGCCCTGTCAAACACTAGAGATGGATTTATATCGGATATAATTGGCTCATTCTCTGCGCAGGCACATGATGTTTGCTGATATCGGTGGGCTTAGTTTGCATTTCGGATTGTCGCTCAACTTTTTTTTTTCTTTTTCTTTTTTTTTTTGCTTTTACATTGTAGTATTGGATAAACAAGCGTATAGACATCCCCGTGTTTCCTTATTGTAAGATTTAAATTGGGTCTATATATATATATATATATATATATATATATATATATATATATATGTATGTATATATTTATGTGTGTGTGAGTGTTTGCGTGTATATATATATATATATATATATACATATATATATATGTGTGTGTGTATGTATATGTGTATATATACACATTATACATATATATATATATATATATATATGTGTGTGTGTGTGTGTGTGTATGAGTGTGTGTGTGTGTGTGTGTGTATGAAATAAACCCCCAATCTTTGAAAAATTATATTCATTTTGAGGTTTCGAAGGGACCATTTCTCTTCCTTTTTTTCTGAAGAGGAAAGGAGATGGTTCCTTCGAAAGCTTAAAATAAATATATTTTTTCATAGATTTATCATATATGCACAGAAAATTGTGTATTTTAATATATTTATATATAAATTAGTTTATGTATAAATACAGTATACACGTATGCATGTATGTATGTGTAGTGTCATAGTGCAGAACCCAACATATTACTATTAGGCTTTGGATTGTCAACCTACATGTTTTTTTTTGTACAAAAACTACAGTAGCAATGTATGTAAGTCCTCAAATATGTTTTATTCTCTAGTACATTGTCTCGTCTAATAAATCCAAAAGTGGAGACTGGAATCTATTAATCATAGGACTTTAACAGAAAATTCTTATTCACACGTGGGTTTAATAATCTAATATTGAGATGCTTATTTCGACTAAGTATGTAGAAATTTTAATTAGAAGTACTAACTGTGGTTGATGACTTATGCTTCCGCTATAAATTGCATCCATTAATATCTAGTGTGCTAGAAAAGTGTAACCGATTTGGACATTATGCAAATTAGAGTGTTGTTACATATGCAATTTTTTAATTACGTTGATCAATATTCAAGTGATACATTGTAAAATACGTTCACATGTAGCTGAATGTAAATTAGCTGCTTGTAATCTTCGTACCTAAACTGTCATGTATCAGTTTCATAATAAGTGGTTGTAGCAGCGAGTGCTTAGCAATGAGGTGTTATTTGGTTTGATAAATAACGCCGTGGGAGAAAACATT
>NC_090726.1:160166539-160179039 GCF_036898095.1 Palaemon carinicauda
CTTTAAACACTCCTCTATTACATTTCTCTTATTTTGGAATCTGTTTTTCGAATCTGTACCTGGTTCTTCCTTATGTTTTTCTCAGGTAATTTTTCATCAATTATTTTCAGACGTCAAATTCTCTGTTTAGGTTGCGTGACACCTTGTGTTTTGGTTCTTTCAACGTGTCAATTTTTTATCCATCGTGATGATGTCAACACATCATCTGGAGATTTAGAGTTTTGAGTCTTAGGATTTACTGCTTTGGATTGTGGGGTAGCAGTGATACTACTACTACTACTACTACTACTACTACTACTACTACTACTACTACTACTACCAATAATGATAATAACAACAACAATGATATTAATAAAGAATCTTTTACAAATGCTCATTTCTTTTGATAATTTTATAGCAGTGCTTCTTTAGTGTCTCAGAGAGGTTCAAATTTATTTTTTCTAGATGGTGTAAACAAAGATGATAAACAGTGTTTAAGAATACTTCATTAGTTCTATAAAAATGATAATAATGAAATATGCAGCGACGTTATTAATAAATTGAAATCCTTGGAAGAAGAAAAAAAATAATTTCGATAAAATAGTGATAAGAGAGGAAAGAGGATTCCCCGTTGCAGAAGAGAAAGAAGGCATAGGAGGAAGAGGAGGAGGATGGGTGGTGGGGGAGTGACTCTGAGGTGATGTTGGAACATAATTAGGCTCTCTTAACGTCATTACCATGTAATGAGCTAATGATGGAACAAGAATTGCCGTAGACATCGTCTATTAGTTTCACTCGCTTAGTGTAGTTCTCCAGTGGTAGGAACCTTTTACTACAATTAAATGAGAGTGGTTATATATTTTAATTGTTCATGTATGTTTGCGTTTAAGGAATGAACTTTTCATGTTTACTGTAAATGTTTTTGGGTAGGTTCCCTTTTTCGATTTGGTCGTATTTTTTATCCTTCGTTCATTGCACAAGAATATTATTCTCCTCCTTTCTATCTATGTGTATGTGACCATTTTAGTATTGAACGTTTTCGGGAAATATATAACTAATTCTTACTGTGAATGTGTACAATTACTAGAGGATTTTTATGTACATATGCTCTTATATGTCCCATCAAGTTGATTAATTGAATTGCCGTTTATGGCGAGAGTAGAAATTGAAGGCTTTTCTGGTTTCACCCAAGCTAGTAATTGTTACGCGATAATTATTTTCCTGTTTCTTCAGTGATTTACGTCCACATTTGACCTTTGGCTCTGAAAGCATGGCATCGTAAAGAAATTTTTTTGTCGCAATACTCTTTTTTTTCCTTTTATCGTATAATCTATTTATTGTATAAATAGGATTTTGTGATTCAGTAACATTTTTTTTTTTTCGTAGACATTGATCTGATCTGAATATGTACAATGATTATGACATGAAATTATATCAGAGAATACTTGTCTGTTTGTTCGTCTTTGTGCAATGTCACCCTCCGTCTTCGATAGGAAGCTGTTTAGGTAGGTATTGAACGAGCCCCCATCTCTCTCTCTCTCTCTCTCTCTCTCTCTCTCTCTCTCTCTCTCTCCGCCGTGTATGACCTAGCCAGCCTTTCTTGTTCGCGGATCTTACTATCACCGAGAATTTTGAAAATTAACCTGAAAGTTCGTCATGGTCACTTGCATTCAACCAAAATATAATCTCTTCTCTCTTGTGCATTTGAGGTTGGGAGGGAACCGAGTTGTCTCCTTCGTAGTTTAGATTGTCTATTTGTTTGATATATGAAAGGCTAAACATAAATGTAAGCAATCATTCATGCAAACGAAAGTACGCTTTACATCTACCTGCATATATAGCCAGTATATGGATTTGTGCTATATATTATGTAGGAACATCCATGCAGGCCATTGAAGAAGTCAAATAACATTAATCCTACATAGCTTATCTATATAAGTTATATGTAATGATAAAGAGATAACCATACTGTCATCTTGGGTTATTAATTATCATATTATTTATGACATGCTCTGTGCAGGCTTGAGTGCACACGGTCACATGATAGGCCATAACCCCGCAGCACGGCTGAAGACCGATGAACCTTTGAGAGAATGTTTAGTTATCATACTTAACGTAGTGAATATATATATATATATATATATATATATGTATGTATGTATGTATATACACATACATACACACATATATATATGTATATGTATATACACATATATATATATATATATATGTATATATATAGATAGATAGATAAATAGGTAAGATGAAGGAAGACATCAGGTAATGTCATATATGGATGTTTGTATGTTCTCAAGATTATCAACTTTGATCAGCGATTAATTCAGATTTGATGATTATTTGTTATGGAAACCATCTTAGCTGAATTCCTTTATCACATAATCTGTCACTTATTAACTATATAAGTTATGCTCCACGAAATTTTGGTCTCCCCCGTCCTGAGAAAAACCAGCTGCCTTAAGGATGAAGATATGGATGGTGGGTGGTTCAAACTGTTCCTATCCTGACTGAGGTATGCTCTTTACGAACTATTCTTGTGAATATAATTTGTAGCAAATTATTTTAAGAGGAGTTCCTGGATGTTATTGCTATAGTAGGTTTTAGAAAATCTTTAGTTGTTACGTTATTTTAACGAAATGAAATTTTGAATCAAGAGCAAGGCTTAACAGGTCAAATGAGTAGATTGTCGGGTGTGTTATACTGTTAATGACTCAATGAATTATCAGTTGGTGGGGTATATTTCAGTTAAACTAATAATTGATAAGTTCTATTATACTGAGTTCATAAACAAATAAACTAACAGAAAATAACAAAATAGCTTACAGTGTTGTCAAATGTCATATTTTACAGAAGAATTTTTGTAAAGTAGGAGGCACAGAATACCCTGCCCCGGATAAGGTGAACAAAAGTTGCTCCCTTGCCGCTCCAGTGAGGCTGGGACTGTTATTAGCCAAAAAGATATAAGAGGCTTACGTCTCATCCGTTTTCTCATACTTCGGTATATGAAATTCATAATAGCCATTACGGAAGATGAGATGCTTAGCCTATTTTTTTTCTTTAAAATCATAATTTCATTATGATGTACAGCTCTTGCTTCGCATCCTATATCTGACACTGTATTCAATGTCTCCTTGACTACTTTTTTCCAGCACCTCTCTCTCTCTCTCTCTCTCTCTCTCTCTCTCTCTCTCTCTCTCTCTCTCTCTCTCTCATTTGCCGGTTTTATTTCCCGTTTGTAAAATATGTTTACCCCCTAAAGACAGGTTCCTCCAATTACTCAGATGTTAAGGATGCGTTTTTACTCGTTATTTTCAGTTAATTGGCAGTGAAATTAGAGCATTATATGATAAGAAATCTGAGTGCAGAAGCCTGATTAAATCCTGCAGTTTGAAATCATTAACCTATGCCTTGATTACTGGGAGCGGAGACACAAACTGATGCATTTTGCTATGACCCCTGGAATCTCAAGTGATTTAAGATTTCATTAGACGGTTCCTGGATTACATTCCATCTCGAGATGAGTGCTCGCTACTCCTCAGTATTCACCTCGTTCATTTAGAGCCATTGCAAAGTGGAGGCAATTGATTGTTACGAGAATATGATTGCTAGGATTGATCCTGGTGGTTTGGGTATGTAACAAAACCAGTTGCTTATGATATAAGGAATTATCTGAACAGCATCGTACGGATATTTAGTTTTTAGTCTCTCTCTCTCTCTCTCTCTCTCTCTCTCTCTCTGAGGTAGTTTTATTTCCCATCCGTAAATCGTGGTTACCCGCTAATAGGAGGTATTCTCAACAACGTGGGTTAAACTTTATTGTCAGTGAAGTTGAATCATTAAAAGATAAGAGATCATGTTGTGGGAGAGAGTTAAATCATGCCATTCAGAATGGTTAACCCATGCCTGATTGCGGGTAGCGAATAGACAAACTGGCGAATCTCGCATTGTCCCCTAGAATCTTGGTAATTTAAGATTTCATTAGATTCTCCCCAGATTAGATCCCATCTGTTGATGATTTCATGTTTGCTACTTCTGGCGACCAATCTCTTCCACTTAGAGCCCATGCAAAATTGACGTAATAGATTGTTGTGGTCATGAGGTGGCCTAGATTGATGTCGAGGACTTGGTAATGAAGCTAAACCTGATGCATCAGACGACTGCATCTCTCTCTCTCTCTCTCTCTCTCTCTCTCTCTCTCTCTCTCTCTCTCTCTCTCTCGTTTAGAGATAGGTGAAAAGAGAAAGTTATTGAAACCAATATTCATTGCATGTACCTGTATAATAAATAAAAAAGCTTTTTTAAATGGTAATGTTCAGAAAGTTCAACTAAATACTTGTCTTTTTTATATAAAAGGCTTTATTTATATTTACCCTGAAAGTCATCCCTTACACTGTCAATTCTATTTGACGTTGGCTGAAACTGCTTTAATTTATGAAACTAATATTAGTGCTTTAATGAATCAAAAACAGTCTGTTAAAATGAGGCTGAAAAAAAGGGGGGGGGGGGTTTGGATGGAAAGGACAAAATGAAATAATGTTGACGATGAACGTAATGTGTATATGTCCATAGCACAGAATTATTTTTCATAGAGACACAATTCTATTTGTATAGAATGAATTATATCCGGAGGCTTGATTATTACTATTATTACTAGCTAAGCTACAACCTTAGTTGAAAAAGCAGGAGCTTCAAGCGCAGGGGCTCCAACTAGGAAAATGCTTCAGCGAGGAAAGGAAATAAGGGAATTAATAAACTATTTATGAGAAGTAATGAATTAAAAATCTAAAATATTTTAAAATCAGTAACAACGTTTATATAGATCTCTCATATATAAACTATGATGAGAGTCTTCTGTAACTTGTTCAACATGAAAATATTTACTGCAACCTTGAACGTCTGAAGTTCCACCGATTCGACTTCCTGATTAGGAAAGTCATTCCACAATCTGGTCACAGCTGGAATAAAACTTCTAGCATACTGTGCAGTGTTGAGACTTATGATGGAGAAGGCAAGACTGTTAGAATTAAATGCATACCTAGTACCACGTACAGAATGGTACAGAAGAAGATCTGAATGCAGAGGATGGTCCGAATTATGAAAAATCTTTTGCAACATGCATGAAGAACTAACTGAATGACAGTGCCAGAGATTAATATCCAGACCAATGATAAGAAATTTGACAGACCGCATCTTTTTGTCCAACTAAATTAAGATGAGAATCAGCAGCTGAAGACCAGACAGGAGAAAAATACTCGAAATAAGGTAGAATGAGAGAATTAACGCATTTCTTCAGGATAGATTGATAACCAAAAAACCTTAAAAGACTTTATCAGTGAGCCAGTTTTATGTGACATTGAAGAATGATTACCCCAAGAACCTTAAAGAAGTTATATATAGTTAGAGAAACAGTATCTGTTAGAGAAACATTATCCATACAAAGATGTTAGGGTTCTGCATCATGCCTCATAATTTACACCCTGCACTCATTTTAGGTAGATCTCTGATAAGGGATTCAGCAACCCCAGGTCAACATTGAGGAGATGAAAGTGATTTTATGAGAGTACCATCATCTGCATATGCAACAAGTTTGTTTTGTAGGCCAAACCACATATCATGCGTATATTGTATGAAAGGTAATGGGCTAAGAACGCTACCCTGAGGAACACCAGATAATACATTACTATACTCACTGTGATGGCCATCAACAACTACTCTTTGCAAGCTATTCTATAAAAATTCGGTACTGCTGTTAAGAAAATACCCTCATATTCCAACTATTTGAGTTTGAAAACAAGGGCCTTATGAATAATATGTCCAAAGGCAGCTCTAAGATCAAGGTCAATCATATTGACTTTGCTGACCCCAGTCAAAGGATTTATGTACAGCATTGGAAATTGTAAGAAGGGCATCACATGCGTCGAGACCATTGCGAGAGTCAAACTGCAATCTAGGGAACAGAATATTACCTTCGGTACACCTATTTAGCCTAGACGTTTTGTAAAGAGACGTTCAAAACTAAATAGTATGGTAGTTGAAATTGGGTGGTTATCAGCCGGGCTAGAGTTCCCACAAATACATTTACCTAATGGAGTAACATTACCAATTCTCCATTTTCAGCGTAAAAGCAATCATCATAGAATATAAGTTTTTAGCATTTTGAGCTATTTGAAGCTTGGGTTAAAAAAATATTGAAAGTATCGATTTTGCCGCCTTTACCCATACACAGGTGCCTTTAGCTTTTGCCTTTCCGATTATTGGAAGATCTGCCCTCATCCACATTTAAAAACTCCTCTTTCAGACAAGGCCAGTGTCATAACCACTTGAAATTAGCCTTTGGTCAATTACATACCAGAAGTTTTAGGAAACAAAAAGAAATTAATCTATAATTCAGGAAAAGTCATTTCATCATGAGTTAGAAGGAAATAAATTAATTTAGAATAATCACAAAAATAAAAGAACAAAACATTTTTGCTGATGAATTTTTTTCTCATAAAAGTAATCCATAACTATAAAAAAAGTGCTTTAGCTAATGTGCTGCCACGAAGTAAAACTTAACGTTCTTGTGGATACGTTCTGGAATACATAATCATTACCTCTGCCACAATCATCCTCATCATTAATGAACATGTATCTCCGAGGGAAGCTTTTATCTTGAAGTGGTAACCTGTAAATTCTTCTCTGCCTCAGATATGAGCGCTGGAAGGTTTATTGACCTTGAGGCAGTTCATGGGGAATGATTTAATTATAGATTAATTCCAAGAATAGTGGAGTCTTCTGGTCTAACTTTGCATCCCAACAAATTTATTTCATTTAAAGAAAATCTGTATATTTGGGTAATAAATGAAGCTCCTTATAATTTATAAATTAATTTATTTGGAAACACCTTACACTGAATAAAACAACTTTAATGAAAATGTTTTATGAGTTATGAAAATCCTTTTCAGAAGTATAAATTGATTTCTTTAGTTTCTCCAGCCTCTTTTTTAAAGCTAAATGAATATTTTCTTCAGGTAGGTTTTGTCCATCATCTTTCATCTATCCTTAGGCACTATTACGTTAGTGTTTCTGTAGGGTTAACGATGTCAAAATCACGTGAGCTTAAGTGTTTACTAAGCATCAGTGTAGTCAGTTTATGTTATCAGCATGTCTACGTGTCACTTAATGGTCTCATGATGATTTTGCAACTCTAGAGTGCATCTGTTGTTCAGGAAAATTTGATTGGGAAATATAGTATGTCATGTGGTCGTATTTAATCGTCTCCTGGTCCAAATATAAAAGTATGATCGCTGAAGAAAATTTGGTTTGCTTATGTCCTGTGTTGTGTGTATGAGAGAGAGAGAGAGAGAGAGAGAGAGAGAGAGAGAGAGAGAGAGAGAGAGAGAGAGAGAGAGAGAGAGAATTTTAATCGAGAACCTAAATAATTGAGGTTTAATTTCATATAGGTTGTCGCCGTTTTGAATCCACCAGCTAGAAGCTTCTTCCTGGAAACATCTTAAAGAGGTAGCGTGTCGTACGGTAGGCTTCCTCCTGCCAAGGGTATCTTTAATTAATATGAAATTCCTGGGTCTCAGTCGCGGCTTAGAGGCCATTATACGGAAGCATCAGAACATCGTGTGATTTAGTTATTACGTTTTTGTCTTTGGTTTTCTTTATTTGCATTGGGGAATACAAATTATTACCTTATTGTTGGTGATTATACTGGTAGTAACATCTCTTCTCTTAAGAAAATTACTGGGGTTTAAGGTACTGTGCGTGTGATATATGCCAAGAATAGTAGGTCAGGGTGAACCACAAAGACTGAAAAAAGTGAAAATGACCTACAAAGAATATTTCCAGTAAAGATTAGGTGTAACTGTGTTTTCAAAAACAGTTTTTAGACAGGTTGAGGGTAACCGAAAATCTAAAATGTAAGGAAGATATTACTATAATGTTTTAAGACAGAACGGAAGATACCCTGTCAGGAATGGGCATAACGTGGACAGACAGAAAGACAGACAGACAAACTTTGGACCCGTGTTGGTCAAGGAGGAGGGTATGATGCCCCTCGCAGCAGTCAACCCGCGAAACTCACACCGCCCAGATATTTACATCCTTCCAACGACCTGCCCAGCGTAGAAACACCGTCACAGTAGACGACGCTTAATGGTCGGGTAACCTAAGGCTGGGTATTGCGTGCCCTGCGCGCGTGGATTAGGTACCCTTTGGTTAATTTAGTGCGACAAGGCATGATGGGGACAAGACAAGACAGTTGGTTGGTTGTTTGGTCGTGGCGAGAAGTTGGCCGAGAGGCGAGTGTGGATCGTAATAATTAATGTTAGATAAAGGTTCAGGGAAGTATGCATGACGATGGGGTGTCTAGAAGAGAGAGAGAGAGAGAGAGAGAGAGAGAGAGAGAGAGAGAGAGAGAGAGAGAGAGAGAGAGAGTTATTGTGTTAAACGAGTTTCCATAGATTATTTAATTTCCGAAAAGAATGGAATTATCTGTGTACATATTAACATAGCATACAAAACTCGTATGACCCATTAACCATACACATTTGTTTTTAGTTACCAATTAATTACTGTAAGTTGTGATGTGTTATCACATAATGCGGAGAATTCGAAAGTTTTCAAAAGCGGAGATATCTGTACAATTTGTTTCAAAATGATCCATTCAACATAATTTTTTGTTTGGTTATATAAATTTTTCCTTAGAAAAAGCTGATATTTCTTTTAGTTGAATATATCAGAAATATTTGTACAAAATTAATTATTCGAAATTAAGCCTGATTATAGAAGAAATTGAACTAATTTTCTCGTTCTATGTGTATTTTACATATATTTCCCTTGCGAGATTTCGAGAAGCCTTGGATTTTTTTTTGTGTGGGATGTGGTCATGTTTTCATATGCTATTCAAAGGGAGAAAGTAGTTTTCTTTTAGCTAATTATTCGATTCTGACAGAACATCACGTTTCCCTGTGATTTTTACGCACATATACTGTATATGTATGATTTTTACCTTACTATTTTTTCCCACTTTGATAGGTGCTGTGTTGGACTGGTTTGCCATACTTAGCACACTCTAGCTACCGTACCCACCTCTGTAAGTTATAGGCTCGTTCCACACGAACGGTTTGATGCCGCGCGGTTTTGTTCGCGCAGATTAAAAATCAATGAAAATAAATGAGGCACTTCACACTGGCCGGAGCAGCAGTGAGCAATTATCCGCGTGCACTACTAACCCGCGCGGTTCTTGTGTAGCGGCTTATAGAAATTACAAGGCCGCTCTAGGAAGACGCCTCATAACGAGCGAAAATTTTTCTGTGTGAAAAACATTTTGTCATATGGGAAGCGAGACATAGTGTCGCCATATATATATATATATATATATATATATATATATATATATATATATATATATATATATATATGTATATATATATATATATAGATTTACTTATTCCCTATGTATCTATATGCATATGTACACGCATATATATATATATATATATATATATATATATGTGTGTGTGTGTGTGTGTGTATTTATGTATGTATGTGTGAAATGGCAGTCAATGATTACAAACAAATACGTTCATGCTATATTTCTTGTGTTTGCATGTGCTAACGCATATACATGCTGTTAAGTTTGCGTGCATGTATCGGACCTGAACTATTTTATGTTGCTATTTAATTTCCTCCTGACTTTTACAGTCAAATATCTGCCAGCTGTGACCTAAAATTTCATTTGTTTTTGTTTGGGTCTCGTAAATGAATTCTGGGTGTGTGAAATTTATAGTAATGGTTATAAACAATTTTATTTTCTCTTTTAGGTACGTTGAACTGGGTTTCGCTGTCCAGCTCCGTAACGTGAGTATTTTATTGGTTATACTGTATGATACGACAATGAAATGTTCATTGCTTATTGTTATGAACAGTCCCGACGTCACGGCAAACTGAAATGGAAATAATTTTAAAACTTAAAATGCTTTATAAAGCTTTGATTTTAGGAGCAATAGTAACTACATGAAACGTCGCAAAGATTTAGGTAATTGTGTGGCGATGAGAATAAAATGTTGTAATTATTTTGCTTCGGAATATTAGTAATAGTAAGTTAACGATTGATTCCACATAAGCATTTGAACATACTTTTCTTTTTGAGAAAACGCTGATGAGATCTTTGTTCACAATTAAATATTCTCTTTGAAAAATTTCGATGATTTGTATCTTTGCAGAAATTCAACTTCTCTTATGGTAATAAATAATATGCCTGTAGTTTCATGATCGTTGCTAAACATGAAAAGATTTTCCCCGCTGGAAATTGGGAAATTGTAAAGCCAATTGAGATTTTTATGGATAGAAGGGGGCCGAATGTTTATATCTAACTGTTTGAGTTGTCCAAAGTTTTTTTATATGTTGTTGAGTTTAGCTCTGAAATTCGATATCAAATTGAATGTTAGAATTCTTATTATACTTAACTCCACATTATTTAGATATCGAGATGCAAGGACAAATATTTCCCTGTAAACGTTTCATGCTAATGTATTCCTGAATAAATTCAAAGGGAAAACCTAGAATTAAAGGAAGTCAAGTAAAACATTTAGTAAAAAAAATCTTTCTCTTATCACAATAGTGGGTAGTGAAATATACATCATGTATGTATTTATAAGAACACATGCATGTATTCACTTTGAGAGAGAGAGAGAGAGAGAGAGAGAGAGAGAGAGAGAGAGAGAGAGAGAGAGAGAGAGAGAGAGAGAGAGAATATATTTAACAAAGACATCATAAACATCCATTTGTTATGTGTAGCCCAGAGCTACCCACGTAATATGGCATCTTTAGCAGTGACAGTAAATAAAACTCCAAGGAGATGTCATCTTATCTCCATTACTCTCCTCCTCCTCCCTCCACCTCCAAGACCTCCTCCTCCTCCTCCTTCTCCTCTTCCTCCTCCTCCCCCTCCCTCCTCCCCCCTTTCCTCCATTAGACTAAAAGAGGTTAGGAACCTTTGAATCGGAGCGAGTGACTCTGAAGACGCCATTTTTCGTCAATAACAACCTTTATTTGACTCTTAATTGCCCCATCAGAAAACGCAATTTGAGAATCTATTACAGCCCCCAAAGGGAATCATAGAAGAGGGGGCATCCGATCTTTCCTTAATTCCTTACGGCAATAAATAGAAGATTGGAGTGTGTTAATGTCCGGTCGCAGGCCTTGGAAGCGTTGGGGGAAGATTTACTATTATGTCTGCTTTTTTTTTTTTTATATTGATTTTCATACTTTTTTTTTATTTTTCCCTTATTCGTGTTTCCCTTCTTAATTAGTTCTTTTATTTTCCTATACTTCTATTTATTTTGCAAATGTCTGCTGTTTTTATTTTATTTTTTGTGTTTTGAACATGATTTTTACAGTATGTTGTTGTTTTTCTTAATTACATTCTGCTCTTTTTGTTTCCACTTTGCTCCCCAGCCTTTGCTTTAATGGATATATGATAGCGACGTGCTTTGGCGCCTTACTGATCCCTTTATTGTAACAATTTAATCCCTGTTACAATTCTTTGTTATTTTAACGACCAGGATAAGTTTTCAAACAGTGTTTTCGTCTGGACATGCATACTGTATACACACACAGACACACACATATATATATACATATATATACATATATATATGTGTGTATATATGTGTATATATATATATATATGTATGTATATACATATTTATGTATATACATATACATATTTATGTGTGTGTGTGTGTGTTTGTGTGCGTGTATACATATATATACTGTATATACATTTACCTATATATATGTGTGTATATATATTATATGTATGTATGTATATTTTTATATATGCATATACATGCAATAAACACAAAGAAAAGGAGAAATACTGTATCCTGATCGGTTTAGTCTACAAATTCGTTTGGATGAAGAAGTAGAGACTAAACCGGTCAGGGTTCACTCATGATCTTTAGTTTTGTAGTGTGTTTTGTTTTAAAAGGACCATATTTATGTGCAATTGGTATTTTAGAACAATAGCTTTCAGATAATTGGGGACTGGATATTGGATGATGTATTAGAGGAGTAGAAAAGTGAAAAAGCATATGTAGTGAGTTATTTATAAACAAAAAGTAAATAAAACGTGTAATTATCAGTTATATAAATGCCGATAGGTGACTAGGTTCTGTTAGAAATGGATAATAGTACTTTTTACATACATACATACTTTTTATTTGTTTATTACACTCTATTATTCGGAAAAAATGTTTATTCATCTCACCTGTATGGTTTATTATGAATTAAATGAAACCTGTTACTTTTTTGTTCTTATGATTATACGGTTATAGACTACGTTCGCAAGAATTTGATACCCCTCAATGCATCAGGAATTGTTTATTTAGAGGAACACAAACTTCAGTGAACTCTGAGCCGAATTTGCTTTTTTTATTCCGAAAGTAGTAACTTTCTCCATTGATCAGTTGCATTTTGGTGTTTTTTGTGATTTTTCTCCTTGTATCAAA
>NC_090726.1:160184039-160214039 GCF_036898095.1 Palaemon carinicauda
GCGATGAATTTTGTCTTATATTTCTCTCATCGTACTGAAGTGGATATTGGTTTTGATTTTCCTTTCTTGAGATATAATTTGAATAGGATATTTTTTTTTCAAGCTAGGCAACATTGCTTGGTGTACATTATGTCTTTACAGTTTGTCAACGTTTTCATCATTTAGTCTTCGCAGGAATCCGGGTCCTCTCATGTAATGTTTTCCACCTGGCTCCAAATTTTATGAACTGTCTTCGTCTCCACAGTTGAAGCGTTTTGAATATTTTATTTTTCGTCTTTTTAATCAGTTGCTTAAAGTTGATAGTTTTACGTAAATTGAATGTCAGTTTGACAGAGACGCTGGACAGGCGTGCTAACACTGATGTTGAAACAGGCCATTTTAGAAAGGTGTTGTTCATATTTCACTTCCGTTGTACTGTATTGATCGAATATGTACTGTCCGGCTTTCCGTATGCAAACACAATGTTAAAGTCATCTATGCAGCAACATGAAATTGCTCACTTGCTTATGATATTCTTTTTATCATTACGAGGTCTATAATGAACTTTATAGTGGAGGATCCCTGACAGAACGAATAAAGCAGGAAAGGTTGTATTATATGCCTTAACTGTATGGATTGTTTTGTGTAATTTGATTTTGTCATGGCAAATCGAACTGTTCATAAAAGAATTTTGTTTTACAATTTTACATAAAAAGAAATGTTAAATTTTTTTTTACTAAGCTAAAGCGTAAGACATATTCCATTGATTTCATTATAACTGAATGACAACGAAGGACACAGTCGACTGTATTGAAAATCCCATTTTCTATGCACGTTATTGTTGCCAGTACGCAAAACTACAAAGCATTTTTACCTTCTCTTTTGGTTTCATATACAATTAAGTAACTGCCACTTTTGATCTCGCAAGTTGTTACAGAGTTTATTTTAATCTTAGAAGGTAGTCGTCGTATAATAACCGAAATTATTTTTGTGGATGATGATTGTCTGAAAACTAAATATACCTCAGAATTTCGACGCCCGACAATTCCTAGCCTGTTAGTCAGTAAGAATTTTGACTACCAAAACCAGTTTTTCTTAGATATATCTTTACTACGTGGCTGGAGTACCTTATTTAAATCAATTGGAATTTCCCATCGTTGTAAAGTGCACTAATTGACCGAAGAGTTTTGTGAGTAATGCTAACTGTCATTAATAATTTCGTTATGTCTTTGAAGTTAAACAACAGAAAACATTCACTCATTATAAGAAACCAGTTTACTTCCTTATCAATCAAGTCTACTGAATATATTCACATCTAAGAATAGTTCTATCACAAAAAGTCCCTCCATAGATATTAGCTTTCTTTAGTCCTAACCAGATAAAAACCACATTTTCTCTCCGCCCTCCATCTACGATCCTGATTGGTTCATTTTGATTGGTCTCTTATATCAGATGGATGTCTCGGACAGGTCAGGTCAAGTGATAGGCGGGAATTGGATTGTATCTATCAAAGGTGACGTTAATTGGTCATTTGTCGCAGTGCAAAGTGTCGTCTACCTGCCCCTCCGACTTCCTGACATGATAGATGGCGCCACGTTGTTTTCCTGGAGGAATCACGGTCAAAGTCTCTCTCTCTCTCTCTCTCTCTCTCTCTCTCTCTCTCTCTCTCTCTCTCTCTCTCTCTCTCTCTCTCTCTCATGTTAATACGTATATATATATATATATATATATATATATATATATATATATATATATATATATGTATATATGATCATTAACATCAACACTTGTGATTTTCATTTATTCATTTAAGCCATAAATACCTCTTGATATTGAAAGAGCGAATTTGATATTAAGTGGTATTTGTGGCTTTTATATATATATATATATACACACACACATATATATATATATATATATACACACACACACATATATATATATATGTGTGTGTGTGTGTGAGTGTGTATATGTGTGTGCGGGTTCTATAGAATTATCATACTTCTTTTTAATGACTAAACAAGGACGGTAATGATTATCATTAAGGTTTATGACCTCCAGTTATCACCTTCCATTCCTGGTGCTATTTTCAACCGAACTATGTAGAATTGGTATAACACTGTCCATTAAATTTATCTTTTTCTTTATTTCTGATTTTTTCCTCCTCGACTATTTTCTCCCTATCACTTGTCAAGCTTCGCCTGCGTGAGGAGTGAGGAGAGATTATGTTGAGAGATATGTCACAAGTTTCTTATTTTATGGGCAACTGATGAGAGAGACATGGTGACTAGATCAGAATGTTGTCGGTGTGATTTCCTTTTATTTCAGTATATATATATATATATATATATATATATGTATATATATATATATATATATATGATATATATATATATATATATATATATATATATATATATATATATAGAAGTATCCCTTTCTGAGTTGGTATACATTAACGCGATGAAAGGCTTTGCGTATCGCCATGACCAGCAAAGCTGTACTAGTCAAGACCATCCATACTAGAATGGTTTGCTCTGAACGATCAGACAAAAGAACTCCCACCATCACCAATCCGCACTGGCCAGCGTAGTGATTAAAACTGGTCAAACCTCAGGCATGAATTCACACGTCCGAGGCCTGTGTCCTGCAGGGGACTAGAAACGGCTACATTTGTATTTTGTATATAGAAGTATATGTGTTATAGCCTTTGCGAACACTGATTCAAAGCTACAAATGAATAATAAGAATTGTATGTTTTAGTTTATTTTTTTACATCTCGATCCACTGATTAGGTTAGTAATTGAATACAAATACCAGAAAGATGGAAGCTATGAATGCTATTATGGATGGTGAAAGAAGGAAACCCGTAGTCTTTTACTGGCATTTATGAGTATTTATTGTGGAGTGTAGCAGAAAATTAGAAAAAGAAATGTATTAGATGCGTTAAAAAAAGGAAATAGGAGTGCCACAGAGGTGGAATGTAACAGTTTGTGAATATGTGTGAGTTTTAATGTATGAATAGATGGTTAAAGCAAATTACAATTTTGTATAAGCGATATGTAAGTGTTAAACAAACAGAAGAAGAAAGCAGATGGCGAGATTTATTGCCCGGCCAAGTATAGGCTGAGTGATAAATGTTGAAGGGTCTTGAAATGATTTGTAAGTAGATAGGATTAAAAGGTTATGATGAATCAAGGGGTGTTTAAATAGTTTGATTACATATAAAGATTTGTTAACGGGGGAATGTTAATATGATTATAGTCCCCATCTTGGAAAAGAAGATAATAAAGAAATTTGTGTATTTGGATGTGTATCGTGTAGAAAAAGCGTAAATACCGGTGTCTAGAAAACTAAGAAAAATGGCTGGGTAAATATATTGGAGATTATGAGAATTATCTGTTGGCGTCTAAACCTTAGGTAAGTTCTTCATTCCTGTTCAATTCATTTCATAGTATTTTCTTAGAATGTTAAGAAGCCAAATTTGTAGCCGTATACAGTAACATTGTCATGTGTATATATATGTATGTGTCGTTGTTTATCTGTTGATTTACAAATGCGTTACAAAACGTAAACGCATTATTTTTCACGAGCAAGTATAGGCACAGCATTTAAAGAAAAGTTTAATTATTGAGGAACATGTATTAGTTACGAATGAATCGAAATGGTATATAGAGTGTATAAAATTTCTGATAGTATGCTGTACATGAAATGAAATTGGGGGTATATCAGGAAATGATATTCCTATTTTCTATCTTAAGGGGGGTGATGATTATTGCGGATGGGGGGGGGGGGAGGGCCTTAGGGTATTTTTTCTCTTTATAATGCTTCATTTTCTGGTTATGAGACGAAACAGATCAAGAGGGTTAAATTATATTTACCTTATCCCTCTGACACCACTGAAGAGATCTCGGGAGGAGGCGCCCGTGAGGAGCAAGCTTCTCGAACAAGGACAGTTTGCCCTTTAAATCATTAACGACTCAACTGATATAACACAGTTATTATTTAGTATGGGCTAATAAGAAATGAATTTGTTTCACACACCGAATACTTGAGAAAAACCAGTCCGTAACATGTACTGTAAAGAGAAAACGAGCTGTTGCTGTTAGATCCCATAAAATACGAAATGTAGTGAGCAGCTAAAAGTTACCCCAGAGAGAAAGTTAAGCTAACGACGATAGGCCCAGGATTTCAAAGGAAGACAGTTCACACATTTTCCCTAGGATTTTGTATTTTCCTTTTCTTGGAACACTTTAGTGACGTCATGAATAGGAGGTACGAAGAGGATAATCTGATTGATATACCTGAAGCCGATGAAAACATTGATGTGTCCATGAAGGAATTCAGCGTGTTTGAAGTCGACGTTATCATTAAAAATCTCAGGAGATGGAAAGCCCTGGTTACGCTGGAATAACTGCTGAGATGATACCGGCTGAAAATGAAATGACCCCCCATAATACTTACAAGATTATTATGTAGAATGTGTGATGAAGAGACAAAACCTGATGAATGGGAGTTAGGAGTGTTGGTGAAAATGGCAAAATTCTGACTGATCGCAATAATTAAAGAGACATCACACTCACGTCAGTTGTCATGAAAATATATATGCCTATTCTAAAGAGGCTAGAGAGAAAGATTGATGAACAAGCAGGCTTTAGGAAAGGTAGAAGTTGCACTGACCAAATTTTCATTATGAGACATGTACAGCAATGCTTAGAATATAGAAATCCAATTAAGGTGGCATTTGTGTACTAGGACAAAAGCTTTGATAGTGTGCACCGGCCAATTTTGTGGGGTCCTGCGCTATTATGGAATTCCTCTTAAATACGTGAATTTGATTAAGTCTGTTCATGAGCATAGCAAGTGCAAAGTTAATGTTAGTGGAATCCTATCTAATGAATTTCTGGTGAATAGTGGAGTACTCCAAGGGAATGTGCTGTCCCCTATGTTGTTTATCCTCCTCATGGATTTAGTAGTGCGTAGAACAGTTGGAGATGGTGGAGAAGGGTTGGCCTGGATTGATAACATGAAATTAGCAGACCTAAGAGTTTGCTGATGGTGCTGTTCCTATTAGCAGAACACCACAGGATTTGCAATGCCTGCTTACCAGATTGCATGAACTATCACATGAGGTTGGGCTCCAGATGCATAGAAGAGAGACAGAGATGATGAGAACGGAATATGCAATGGAAGATGAAATATCATTGGAAAGAGAAAGGATTAATGAGGTAGAATCATTTAGTATTTAGGAACTATGATCTCCAATGCAGGGTCTTTAGAATTAGAGTTAAGTGAAAGATTAAAAGAAAAAAAAAATCAGACAATGCCTATGTTAAGTAAAATTTGGAAATCAAATCGCATGAAATTACATTTAAAAATCAGACTATATATCAGTTTAGTGATATCTCTGTTACTGTATGGGCATGAGGCGTGGTATGACAATGAAATAATCTCCAACAGATTTAGTAGATTTGTGAACAAATCCCTCAGAAGGAAAGATAGGTTAGTTCACCAAACGTTTAACTGGGCTCCACAAGGCACTAGGAGAGTTGGAAGACACAATCCTACATTACTGAGGACTATGAACGTGAAGTAAGAGATGATGAATGGAGACATATTGAATTAAGGACTCAAGATAGAGACGACAGGCAAAATCTAACAGAGGCCCTTTGTGTCAATAGGCGTAGTAGGAGATGACGATGGTTTATTTAATACTTATAATTGTATTTTGTATCATTCTGTATTTAATTTTTCATATAGAGTTAGACAATACATTCTTCGTGCTCACATATTCGCAGTCGAACACCTACTGATCATCTTGCAGCAAAATAAAAATTTTCACGAACTGACCAGGTCCAGTGCTTATTACTCTCCTGGTCGAAAGAACCACAATAAAGATCTACTCAGTTTCTTTCTTGCAATTACTTTAACACCTGAGATGGGACCTCTGCCACACTGACCCCTCGTAACTGTTTGTGGTTGATGAGTTTCATGCTTTAATTATGAAGTTTTTTACCCTTGACTGCCACCATTTTGGATCTTTCTTCCTGCTTAGGTTTTTCCTAGTTTTCATAGTCATCCATTCTTAAGAGTCCGAAAACCTATCCATACCTTACCTTATGGTCAACTTCCTCTAGGTAAGGGTAAGATTTAATAGCAAAATCAATATTCTTTTTTGTTAGAGTATTATATGTTTATATATCTTCATTTGTGATGTATGGATATTGGTAATAATATGAAAATTATCCACATTGATATTGGCTCTTAATGATTAGGAGGCGATATTGGCTCTTAATGATTAGGAGGCGTCTGGCATTTCCTATTGATGCTTATTTATGTTCAAGTTATATATCCTTTTGCGAAAGAATTACATCGACTTATTACATAGGTTTGAAAGAGAAAATTTTAAAACTGAAAATATTAAGACATTTTTATTTGCATTTGGTTTGAATGCTGTGTAGTGCTCCTGATCCACTCACCTCTCCAGAGGGAATGACTTGAATCACTGAACTAACCCATTACACCGCCTACTATCACAAGAGAGAGTGTCATAACTGCTTCTGAACGGCATAAGGATTTTTAGTTTAATTTCTTCATATTTACATGCAAATGATTGAGTTAATTTTGTATATTTGATCTTGTTTATCAAAGATGTAAGTTGCGGTATGTGATATAAAAAGAAGTTGCCCATCAAACGCACTGCCAATGCAAGTAGGGCTTTTCATTTCGAATTGTATGTGACTTGCTTATTTATTTTTAATGTAAGGGAGCTATATAACCCAAAGGCTAACCTCGTATAAAAACCATTGCCACTTTTGATATTACATGTGTGCGTATTTATGTACCCATACATAAGTCACAGATATGCATACATATGCATATACTATATATATATATATATATATATATATATATATATATATATATATATATGCATATGTATAATTCACAGGAACATACGATATGTTAAAAGGAAATATTAGGTATAATCCCCAAGGGCCTAGCCTATTTGGCATTTTTTAAAGGAATTGCTGTATATTTGGCATGGTAATGTGATTGAGATTAGTCAAGATAATGCCTCTTATTTTCATTTGATCTTGGGGGATTTCTGTACACATATACTCACACCCAGACACATATATGTATACTGTATATAAATGTTTATACACATATATACATATAAGTATATATATATATATTTATATATATGAGTATATGTACTTTATACTCACACATGCACGCACACACATTTATATAATAGACAGTTAGCTCAGATTGACATTTATCCTAAAACAAACAGAAATGGAATGGCGATCTGTATCCTATAATGGTTTAATATACCTGTCAACAAATCGATACGAATATCCTCTGTTATAGAGCAAATTGATATTAACACATTATGATTTAGTCTGTGTTTGAGGATTAGGTCTCTCTCTCTCTCTCTCTCTCTCTCTCTCTCTCTCTCTCTCTCTCTCTCTCTCTCTCTCTCTCTCTCTCTTTCTCTCCCTCTCTCTCTCTGTAGTAATCTTTCTAAGGGCATTTTCCCTCCTCCCTGAGCTAAGCAGCTTTGCACCACTCCTCAATCCCTAATGCATTTGGAATGATAAGTGCATTGCAGTATTTTCCTCGCCGACACTACTCGGGTAACCTCTGACTGTAGATAGATAACGAGTGGCATTACATGAGGAAATGGATTCGCTTACCTTAAAGATAACTTCCCTATTTGGCAAGGATAATGTCTTAGTACATTCCGTTGAACGTAAAGTATACATTACGTGTGTTTAGGAACAGAGGCATCATAGATATGTGGGTTTAAGTAATCTATTCATATGAGTAGACATACTTAAGAAAATGGTTCAGATAATTCTCTTCGCGTCGTATTACACTCGCAATCAATTTCCATATTCGATTAGAGAAGATACCAGCAAAGATTGTCGGAGGTTTGTAGGGGAAAATTTAGTCTTGTTTTTCTTGTACTTCCATTTATCAGTGCTGGTCTTTTCCTTGCCTTTCTTTTATTCATTACTTTTAGTCATTGGTTAGTAAGGGTGCTAACTCTCCCCTATATAGTAAAGAGCAAGTATATGTCTATATATGAATATATGTGTATATGCATATATCTATTTCTTTATTATTATTATTATTATTATTATTATTATTATTATTACTTTTTAAGCTATAATCATAGTTGAAAAAAACAGGATGCTATTAGCCCAGGGCTCTAACAGGGAAAATAGCCCAGTGAGGAAAGGAAACAAGGAAAAATTAAATATTTTAAGAAAAGTAACATTAAAATATATATTTCCTATATAAACTATTAAGAACTGTAACAAAGCAAGAGGAAGAGAAATAAGATAGAATAGTGCGCTCGAGTGTACCCTCAAGCAAGAAAACTCTAACCCAAGACCATGGTACAGAGGCGATGGCACTACCCAAGACTAGAGAACAATGGTTTGATTTTGGAGTGTCCTTCTCCTAGAATAGCTGCTTACCATGACTAAAGAGTCTCTTCTACCCTTACTAAAAAGAAAGTGGCCACTGAAAAATTACAGTGCAGTAGTTAACCCCTTGGGTGAAGAAATATTGTTTGGTAATCTCAGTGTTGTCAGGTGTATGAGGACAGAGGAAAATCTGTAAAGAATAGGCCAGGCTATTCGGTGTATGTGTAGGCAAGGAGAAAATAAATCGTAACCAGAAAGAAGGATCCAATGTAGTACTGTCTAGCCAGTCAAAGGACCCCATAACTCTCTAGCGGTAGTATCTCAACTGGTGGCTGGTGCCCTGACCAACCTACTACCTTATGGCCATACTCAGCTCTCCCCGCTCCTTAGTTAGGTGGGAGAGGGAGTAATCATACCCAGGTGAGAAGGGGAGCGGGTGTGTGCATATTTATCTAAACATTTAGCCGTCAATTTTCATGGGTCGCGTACACTAGTTAATTTATAACTGACCAACACTGTCGGTCTTTACTATAAATAGTTTCTCAGGAAACAACGTTCCCTTGTCTTTGAGTAGACAAAAACTAGTGAATTTCCAGTCCAGTTGACCTTCGCAAAGCAAGGAAAATACTTTTCTTACAATTAACTCAATGTTCAAATTCCATAGAGGTTGATATTTTGGAGTCAGTTATTAGGTTTGGGTAGTAGCCATATCTAATTACACTAAAGTAAATTAATTATATAATATATGAACGCAACTGTTATTAAATCTATGTTCTAAATGTTTATCACAAGACACGATAAATGGGCTGCCTAAGTGCGTAGAATGGGAATTAATAATATCATTACAGTATTAAGTATTTTAACGCCAATTTATCAATTACAAGTGAGCGACAAGTGAAATCAAATAGAATTCAAGATATTTACAAGACAAAAACCTCAAACTAAAAAAAAAGCTGCTCAAATATTGTGAATGAGTAAACAATTATTTACATGAGAAATTCCTTGAAATACAAAGTTGTTTGAGAAACAAATATTGCCACAAGAATTAGTAAAATTCTTAATCGGTTAATATTAATAGATTTGGTAAACGTTGGGAGGTGAGGTTACTACTTAATGTTAAGGCAGTTTATTTATTTACATCTGTACTTAAAGTATCTATTGTTATATTGTACTGGTGTTATAGGGTTAAGCTAATTAAGTCCTGAGGTGGGATAGAAATTCATAGTATGTACTAGTGATTGTTGAAGGAATTTCATAAAGTCTAACCCTGATGTAAGGAAGAGGCCTAATTTTATAAAAGGGGAAATTACTGTAATTCAGGAAAATAAAAGGAGATATTTGCGTATAATAAACATTTAAATAATACAGCTGCCTGGTGACCGCTAATTCGGGAAAGTAAATGTGAGGTATCGTGGCTAGTCGGGTGTTACTTGGCTATCTAAAATGCATGAGGAGAAACGGAATGTCATACGTGTTCATGGTTGAAATACAATGGCCAATGAAAGGTCCACTTACATGCCTGAGTTTTAATTATTATCAACTGAACCTCCAGTAACCAATTTTTTTTTTCATATTTCCAAAGTAATTAAAGTACAGTATTCGTAATGGGAACGGAGTCTCGATCAATATAACGTTACGGATCTTTATAAAGAAAAAACTATTTCTTTTCACTTGATACAAAACCGAATGTTTCATCGCATGGAGGTAAATAAATTTTGTCTATTTTACTGTAGGAATGAAACTGTAACGTGTAGGCTAAAGGTTCGAAAGGAAAGATTTCAGCCCGCTTTTTTTATTGCGCTCCAGGCCGGGGAAATATGCGTCGAGCTGCAAATTGAAGTTTCCTGACAAATGAACACGAGAGAGAGAGAGAGAGAGAGAGAGAGAGAGAGAGAGAGAGAGAACGAACAAATGGTTGGTCTATGAGTTATTACATCATGTGAATTTTCATTGTATTTTGATAGCTGGTCATAGATTTATTTAATGTTTAGATATGAATTAGTTCAATATCGTATTATTCATTAGTTTACACAGATAAGTGAGTTGATTTTTTAACTGGTTTATAAATGTATGAAGGAGAGAGAGAGAAATATGAGCCAATAACAAGAGAGCATTTTGCCCTGGAATGTCGGCAGCTGGTTTTCAATAAGTCGGCCTCCAGAATTATTAAGATACTTAGCAATAATAAAATCCATTTGCATAAAGTAGTTCTATAGCTTGGGTTTTATTACATGCATAAAATTTGATGATTACAATGTAAATTTTTCAAATTCCAGTAATACTTTTAGTGAGTACACGTCCTATGAATAATTATTTGTGGGAGGTCCTTTACGTAAGCTGTCCCCATTAACAACAATTAAAAAATAATTTCAGTAATCATCTACACATGGTCCGTGATTTAGGCCTGTGACTAGCACTGTATAAAGGCATTCGAGTTTCATGACTCGGCAAATGTCTTGTCTCACAATTGTTGAGAGAAGTTAATTTTAGTCTCTAGTTTCTGGATGTTGACAAAGGTAATTGATAGGAAATTATTGCTCGAAAGGAAATTTAATCCAGTTCTTCTCTTTTAATAATATTTATTTTATTATTTTCATTTTTACAATAATGATTTAGGTGTAATTAGACTAGTTTTGAGCGACAACTTCCATTTGCAAGATATGAATATTTTTTTTTTCTTTTCTATGGGAACTGTGAACAAGTAGTTCAAAACAGAAATAACGAGAACACCTTATGGTATTAGTCATTTCCTTTCCTCCCATTTTCTGTAATAATCTACACCGTATGTAAAATCAGTGGCTTCTTCAAGTCTTTATGCACTTAGTGCTTATGACACCTTGACACCTACGTTCTGCTGGAACACAGGGATCGTGACAGATCTTAGTTAAGGCGCTTGAAAGTACTCCTGGCGCGTTATCTTCATCAGAAAACTCATTTCGCCTCCAATTATATATAATTCCTTGCTCCTTGAGGCTTCCTTTTTTTCTTAAAGTATATATATATATATATATATATATATATATATGATATATATATATATATATATATATATATATATATATATATATATATATATATATATATATATGTATTTTAAATAAAGTCTTTCACTCTTGATTATTATTTTGTTACTTCAAAGGTAGGTTGGATTTTTTTAGGATGATTGTGTTGGAAATTTTATACTTTTTTTTCTAAAAGATGTGATAGCTTGTACTTCATAATTTAATTTCATATTGTCACCAAAGATAGAGATTTCACAATGCCTTTCCTGCTCTAAAGCCTATCATAATGCATATATCCATAATGCCGGTTTTTTTAGTGAGAAATTGTGTGTTTTTCATATGCACTGAGTTGAATTTCTTTTTTTTTTAACCGAGATAACACAAGCTCAAATTTAATAAACATTTTTCAAGTGATGGTTTTTGCCAAATTTATGTTTACGCTCAAATAATCCCCTGAGCAAACTTCCGAGTAAACATGAGTGAATATATGAGTAAACATTTAATTACGGAAAAGTAATTAAAGCGGCAGCGTCTTTCCAATCTATCGGAATCCTCTTTCTCCCGATGAGAACGCTGAGTTATTCACGAATTGAAGTGGGGCCAATCTATTCTAGTAAATGTCGGGCAATAGGTCACATAGGTGAAATGGGCTGTACTTCCCAATGCTTATGGGAAAAGACCGAAGCTCTGGGAAATGGAAAGAACGTCCCGAGACGAAACAGATATTTTATTGGTTTGGTTGCCTCCGAAGAGACACTTTCATGACATTATCTCTCGCGATGGATTCCGATTCGCCGTGAGATTCCAGATTTTATTTCATTCTTTCTTCCTTTCTTGTACAGGATGTATATGTGTACTTGATAGATTATGAGGTTTGCGTACTGTGTACTCATAATTATGTTCATTAGTATGTATAAATGTATATGTATTTAATGTTTTGTAGATTTGTTTAAAAAAAACACAAAGTTACATATGTATGTATTTGCATCAGAATATAATACTCGTACATTATGGTTGGAAATGCTATATCCCTACTTCAGGTTTATTCTAATGGGTGTATTTCTTTTTCTGTTTTGTGAATGAGCTTTGTCCGGACTGTTTCGGAACGATGCTAATCAGTGTTATACGTTGGAATAAAAACTTCTTGCTTGGGAGCCTTCTTGGATGACGTGAATTATCGGAAAACTTTTGCTCTGGAGACATTCAATATATTGGTGGGAAATCTAGTTGTTGTCTGGCGGCCTGTCAGTTAAGCAGTGAAAACTGTAAATGTTTAATTAATGGAAATCAATTGTGAATAGAATGGCCTTTGTTGACGTATTGGGAATTGCATTAAGCAAGATGCCTGAAAGGGAAAGACGTCGGGTCGAAGGCTTTGGTCTCAATATATTATGCAAATAGTCCTTTTGTTGGATTTGTTGATGTCACCGACATCAATAGATTTTTGGTTTTCGGGTACGAAGTAGGAGGCCGGTTTCCGGAAGACTCTAACGATACTTACAGTATTTGTTTTAATGCTTGGTCTCTCCTATGAGGGGTTAATTGCATTGGTTATGAGCGCTATTGTTGTTAGTATTGAACGAGACTTTCCAGGGGTACCATATCCTTGATAAAGATGATCGTTTCCAGATATTAAAATGTAAACTTATCATAGAATTTCCTATGGTCAACATCGATTACAATAGACGTCCGTTTGCTTTCTTTAGGTTAGGTAGGTTTTATTTTCTTTTTGTAAAACTTCTAAAAAATTTTTAATATTTCAAGAGAAAACCTACTTTAACCGTAACTTGCGCACCTGAGAGGAGTTGTTAAGCCTGAATTATTTTCTAATGTCTTAACAGTATTAGGTTTTCCTTTTGTTGGTTGCTAGACAAATTGAATTTTATATTTGTTCATTTTCAGCTAAAAGTCCTGCATATGACAGGCGAATTTAAATGCATTTGAAATTTTTGAATGATTGTTATTGTAATTAGCTTTATTTTGTGTTTAAAATTATTTTCCAAACCTACTGTATCACAGGAAAATTATAGAATAAATAGAAAGTCATCAGCAACAACCAATAAAAGTGTAGAAATATGAAGACAAAGACTTGAAAAATAGCAGCCTCGCCGGTAACGTTGTAAATCACATTACTTATCCCTCCATCTAAGTCGCTCTAGAACAAAGAGGTTAGAAATATCTCCTTTATTAGATTTAAAGTTATGGAGTGAGGCATTGGGTAGTGTCTTGAAAATTTCACGAAAAAAAGTTATTGCATTACCCTTCCTAAAGAGACCTGGCGGGAATGATAATGCCTTTCTCTCCTAAATTCGGTTCTCTCTCTCTCTCTCTCTCTCTCTCTCTCTCTCTCTCTCTCTCTCTCTCTCTCTCTCTCTCTCTCTTAGTTCATTGTTCATTGTTTTGTCGTTCTTTCCTTCTGCGTTTTCTGGTTCTAGTTGTATGTCTGTACTTATGCACTCTCTGATATATATACAGTATATATATATATATATATATATATATATATATATATATATATATATATATGTATATATATATATATATATTATATATATGTATATATATATAAAATATTATATATATATATATATATATATATATATATATATATATATATATATATATATATATGTACACATAAACACACACACACACATATATATATATAGATATATATATATATATATATGTACACATAAACACACACACACGCATATATATATATATATATATGTGTGTGTGTGTGTGTGTGTGTGTGTGTGTGTGTGTGTGTAAGCACGTAAAGTTGCACAGAATTATATTGAGGTAGCTTGATAACACATAACTGGCACGTATAAGGTCAAGGCTCTTTTGCCATATGAATACCTCATAGGTGGTTACAAATGTGAAATGAACACTCACTTATCCATTCCACATGAAAAATTTCTCTATCTTTTGTTTCTATCGTCGCATAAGTGACAACCATTAACAGTAATTTTCCATCACATATCAATTTTTTTTCGTACTCATGTCGTTTTTTTTTCATTTGTGTGAATCTATTTGTTCATTTTTTGGTATTTTTGTTTGTGATTTGTTTTAACTTTTTTTTTGTGGATGTATGTGAATCAGCTTTCTGTTTTATGCATGTAATGAGTTTTTTTTCTTAACCACTTTCACATTTATATATCATTTTTATGTATAAAATTGATTTTTATTATTTGTTTATATATGTAAGGGTTTCTTTCATAAACATTTTCACATTTACATATCATATCCCTTATGTATAGAATTAACTTTGAACATTGTTTTACGTATGTAAGAAGTTTTTTTTTTTTCATAACCAGTTTCACACTTATATATATCTTTTTTTTTTTTTTATAAAATATACTTTTAATCGATTCCGTATTTTTTTTAATATATTTGTGTGCGACTACGAAAATGTTTTTTTTATCTTCATCCATTTCCACATTTATTCCCTCTCCCTTCCCCCATCTACCTTCGCCCATCCCCCTGTTCTAAATCCTGGTTAAATCTCCTGGTGATTGTCATTCATCTTCCGTCCCTTTCGTTTACTTCTCTTATTCTGTTCTCATTCATTTTCATTACTAGTTTCCTCGACCTTTTTCCCTCGTATCTTCGTAACGTTTTTCGGTTTATTTTTTTTTTTATTTATTTATTTATTTTTTTCTTTTTTTTTTCTTTGCTTTGTGTCTCGTTTTATGATGGTTTGAATAAGGTTTCATTATTTTCATGGATGATGTTTAATATCCCGTGTCTTTGCTATGAAATAAGTTTGATTTGTCCCACTTTAATGATGTGATCTCTCTCTCTCTCTCTCTCTCTCTCTCTCTCTCTCTCTCTCTCTCTCTCTCTTCCGTTTTATGGCAACAAATTTCTTGTATTTTTCTTTATAAGCTGATTTAGTTCATATACCCGTTTTCGTTGTTTTACTTCCCATGAGTATATCCTTCTTTAAAACTATTTTTCTCCTTTAAATCGATGTCGGCTTATCCGGTTATAGAATATTTTTTTTATTTATTTTCCATTCGTTTTTCTTTCTCTGTCTTTCTCTCCTCCATTTCCCTTTATGATTCTCCTTCAACCTCTTCGCTTTCTCTCAGGATCATTTATCTTCACTCTCTCCCGTCCCTCCATTTCTTTTCGGTAACTTTCTCTACTATCCAGCTTTATTTCTTCGCCGTCGATTGTCTTTTCGTCAATTTTTCATACTTCTATTCCTCTTTCTCCTCTCCTTCCATGTCATCATGAGCTCTCTCTCTCTCTCTCTCTCTCTCTCTCTCTCTCTCTCTCTCTCTCGTTACTTTTTGTTCATGTCTTACTACCAGTCTTTTTCTTACCTGCGTATCTCTCTGTCTCTCTGAATGTCGGTCTTTGTATTGTTATTAGCCTTTTTCTTGCCTCTTCCCCCACCTCCAACCAACTCTCTCTCTCCCTCTCCTTGGTATCCTCGATCAAACGCTCTGGCGTAATCCTCAATATTGTCATTTATTTGCCGACATTGTGATAGGTAATAGATTACGGGAGGGGGGAAGGCACGTGACGGGATGTATGTAGTCAGGAAACAATATTACTACGAAGGCGGAGATACCAACAAAGATAGGAATAATATAAGAATATAGAACAATTGAGGCGAAAGAAATGGTATGAGAATTCCTGTATCATAAAAAGGGGGCCGGGGGTAGGGGGGAGGTGTTTGCGGATTACGATGTGACGGTGAATGTTATCATGTTGAAAGAGGTAAAATTGTGGTCTGAATATTTATATGCGTATGTTCTGAATATTTTGTTGTGACTGGTACTTATTTTGGAATGTAGTAGTATCATTTTTTTTTATGGGGAGGGGGTTGATCTAACAAGGTGCGTCTTGTGTTTTCTTTTTACGTTTTTTATGCAAAATCGCATTTCGCCCTTTTTCAATTTTAATTTGCTATTTTACACATTTTTTAAAATCTAAAGGTAAGACCATTAAAAATACGGTTTAGCATTTAAGGTAAGCGAAAATTTATGATTAAACCAGTGATGGCATAAAGATAGAACTTGACTTGCATGCACTAACCGTGATTAGTTAAATTGTTAAAACTTTCTTTGTTCAAATTATTGGATGATTTGGATAAGAAATATTATTTTATTAGAATAGAGCTTTAGCAAAGGTTTTAATATCACTGAATTGATTTATCAATAGTTTTGGAATAAACATATTTTTGTTAACCTAAGGAAACCATTGCTATAATTGAAATTCTATTTTCATTTAGTTTTATCATATATTGACACACGATTGTGTATATATATATATATATATATATATATTTATATATATATATAAATACATATATATATATATATATATATATATATTTGTGCATGTGTAATTATGCCTATTTTTTAGGAAAATGTTCCCCACTCTTACGTAATTTTTAATAATAGACCAATAGATTAAAACTTATTTTGACATTATTTTGCTTTTTTGAACCTAATATAGGTACAAGAGAATGTTATTTACAATCTCTCTCTCTCTCTCTCTCTCTCTCTCTCTCTCTCTCTCTCTCTTCCACATTACTTTTCACTATATTATATATAGTGGAAAAAATTGCCTTAGTATTAGATTACATCTAATAGAGTTTGGACTCCAATTAAGGGCTTTGTTAGGGTCAGTAAATCTATTGATACGGAGTCAGAGACACGGTCAGGGGCACGGCTACAGAGAAAAAGGGAAAATTGACCCTAAGTTTTTGGTCCCTTTCTTCCCCCTAGCCTGGAATCACTCTTCTTAGTTTCCCCCAATTCCTTCCTTCCTTCCTCCCAGTAACTCCCCCACCCCCTCTCATTCACTCTCTCATTCTCCCCTCCCGCACTGGAATCACTCTCCCTCTTGTTCCCTCCTTCTTATTTGATTCGATCTTATGTTGTTACCGTATATCTATTACGTGTTCCCGGATTTGTGTTTCCTAAGGGAAGGACAAACGTTATTGATAGTGGTTTCGAGGAGGAGGGAGATGAGAGAATAGAAAAATAACTATAAACACGCATAGAAGAAGTATCACCTTGAGTTATTACAAGATGAAGCATTGAGAGAGAGAGAGAGAGAGAGAGAGAGAGAGAGAGAGAGAGAGAGAGAGAGAGAGAGAGAGAAAGCTGAAATATTAATGTCTTTAAGATACAAGAACAGGAGAGACAGAACATCATGGTCAAAATTAATGTCTTCAAGATACGAGAACAAGTAGCAAAGAGATACGAACGATGAAAACAGTTGAATGTATTGTTGTCTACGACAGTTGTCTACCTGATAAATTTCATTGTACTTTGGTATATTTTATCCGAGAGATAGAATGCAAGAGGCTTCGGTTACCTAAAGAATCGTTCGTCTTGCTTAGTTAGCTTTCCTTTTGGCAATTATCCAGAAATTTTGATGATGAAGGTGCAGGTATTCCATCATTTTAGAGATTCTTTCTTATTGTCAGGAGAAAATGAATGGGCATTTTTTTTTTCTTTTCTTTTTTTTGAAGCATTTTCTTTGTTTATTTTTTTTTAATCAAACAAAATGCTTGAATAAACAAGAATATATCTTGGGAGATGTTTGGTAAAAAGAAAGATAAGCAGAAACGGTAATGTTAGTGTGCATGCTGCCTTTCTTTCTGTGATATCTGGTTGTCTTATGGCAGTAATTTATAGTTTAATTTTTTATTTATTTTTTTTTTAAATTGGCAACTGAGATATCTTGAACTTATACAAAATATCTCTTGCATAAATCTCTACCTTCAGCTTTTATATCCTCTAAGAAGTATAAAGTATTTTATTCCTAGATCGTAAAAGTATAGGGATATAGGAAGGTGTACCCATCCTTATTTGAGGTAGACAAGATCCTGTTCTTTCAGTAGGTAGCCTTGATTATCGTTTCTATCAGTCATTATCGATCTTGATACTGGACATGAATGTGAGTAGGTGGAATTAACATGACTTCTATTTTTAATGGTGTTCAGCGCTTTGGTGTATCCTAAATGTATGTTTGTGGTATTTTTTTTTCTTTTTTTTTATATAATGGTTCGAGAGTAATCAACTTGATTTTGTTAAGCGTGTGTCCAGCTCAGCATAATTGACGTGTGGGATAATTAGCATTGTGAAATCAATGGGATTTGTCTACTTTTTGGTAAGCATTCTTTGCAAATTTCGCCCACCAAATGTTCACCTGGAGTAACTCATTATAAATTTTTAGTATCTTGAATGATTATAAAAACGATGGAGAAAGGCATTCATTGCAAAAAGTAATTGGAAAAATTAAGTTAAACTGGCGCAAATTAAAATGTAGGCAATATAATTTTTATTGAATATATCATCACGTTACTATCAGAGAATTTCATTATTGAACAATAAAATATTATTAAGAGAAAACGATTTTCACGTATCGCAATATCGTCATTGATTTTATAGTAAATTCATGTCATCTAGTTTTTATATTTTTCATTTAAGCCTTGAACTATTAATGTAACAAAGAAAACCTGTAGATTACTAAAGATGTAAATCTACCTTTTTAGATACTTAATGTAAGAAGTTTAAGAATGATGTACCGAAAAATAAGATGATTTGTCCTGTCAGCTAAATCGGTTCTCAGATCTGTCACGGTAACTTTCCCCGCAACACAAAATGTTTTTCGTGTAAAGTAAGAAAAAAGACGTTTTAGTAAAAGTTACAAATGTTAGACAGAAAACAAGCTTATATACTTATACGTATCTTTATACCTATATATAGCCTATATATATATATATATATATATATATATATATATATATATATACTCACATATATGTATGTATGTATGTATATAATATATATATATATATATATATATATATATATGTATGTATGTATATATACACATATATATACATATGTATGTATATATACAGTATATATATATATATATATATATATATATATATATATATACCGTATATATATATATATATATATATATATATATATATATATATATATATATATATACGGTATATATATATATATATATATATATATATATATATATATATATATATATATATGTATATATATATATATATATATATATTGTCAATAATATGCTAAGTTAGGAATTTCCTCATCTTTATCAACCATTTGAACAAGATTATTGAAGAATCTTCAAGTTTTTAATATACATATCAAATATTTACTAGGGAAATTTACCTGAATCAATTCTCTTTCAGAATAACATTGTAGTAGTAGATTATCGTCTTTTTATAAGGAATTGAACACTTTTAATGTTGTAAATGTCAAGATGAATATATCTCGGCTATAGTGATGCTAGCTTATTTCCTGTTTAAAGAGTATAACGAGTTAAGACGGTGGATGTAAGAGAAGCTGTATTGTAATCATATACAACTTAGTTCAGTGGTTCTTAACCTGGTTGGAGATACTGAACCCCGCAAGTGTCATATGTACAATCATCGAACCCTTCATAGATGGAAATATATATATGATATAGGTAAATGAAATAAAGAGGAAAATGTAAGGAAAGTTTCACCTAAATATATCAGCTTATATTTGAAATTCAAAACATAGATATATATTGTATTAGTACATATTATAAACCACGTATCATTTGCACACAAAACCAGTGTTCAAATAATAAAATTAACAAAATATGAACTTCACATAAAAGCAAAATGAATACCTACCTCAAATCAATGTGACTTTTGCTGTTGCCTTTCAGAGATAATTTCAGAAATCCGTGGCTTGAGCTTGGCTAGTGCCCCTCTCATAATTATCGTTTGTGTTGTGTTACGTCCGTCGAACCCCTGACACTGCTTCACCGAACCCTTGGGGTTCGATCGAACACAGGTCAAGAACCACTGACTTAGTTGAAAGTGGAAAGTGTTGCCAGACTCCTCTGAGCTAAATAACCTACATATTCCTTAACAACAGGTTTATATTGACTCTACTGCTTTCAATATTTGCAACCTTAACTACAGTAGGGCTTTGGATATATTAACGTTAAATACTACGGAGATATTAAATAACCTTTTTATATATGGTCCACTGTTTCCTTAGGACGATGTTTGAGTATACAGTAGATGAATTTGAATTTGTGTGTTGAGAAAACTTTATAAAACAATTTATTCCAACTTGAGGACTTCTTGCATCAGTATGGCATGACATCAGTTAACTAGTCATTGAGATGTAAAAACAAAATTCTCGAAGAAAAGGTTTGAATAGACGAATGTACGGTGACTTGAGAACATTCCATTGTACATTATTTATGTTTATCCTTTGAAAGATGTTGGTCCTCTTTCAAAAACTCAAAAACTGATGTTTCGAGTGTGAGTTTCACCCTTTTCTGAATGAAATGGGATGGAAGAAATTTAAATATCCTTGCTTTTTTGGAGTAGGTATAATCTAGAACGTTATTTATGTATATCAGCTTCATTTTGATTATTAATACGTCTCAAGATGCACTTACATTTGCTCACGTGTCTCCATAAAAGTATTCAATAAGAAGCAATGGCTTGTATTAAAAGGTTTCATATTGTTGAATCTGAGAAAGATGCATCCCAAAATTTTCCAGTTGACTGAATATCAATGAAAATTAGTCTAGCCTTTTATCAGTATTATCATTTTATTTTTTCTTAACACCATGGAAATCTTAAATTAATTTTATCTAAAAGAGGGGAGGCTGGGTGTAGCCGTAAGCTAACGAGATTGAAACTTTTCTCATTTCTGTGAGAGTCTTTAGACTATATGAAAACCCCGAGGAGCGTGTATATTCTTTGTCAACTTTATCCTTAATGCTTCGCTGATAGATTGCAGTTTCCTGAGATTTTCTTTTTGACGAAAATGTGTACGTAGCAACAGTAGGTATCAAGAATGCTGAGTTTACCATATCCATAAACTTTAACATATAGCTTTGCTTGTTTAAATTATGATATCGAATATTCCAAGCATAATGTATTTTAAGATTAGAGTTGTTAAGCTTCTGATAAACACCTTACAAACCACTGAGAAATTAATTTTGTTCATCCATGGACTGAAGTCTTTAAATACCTTTAGTGTGTTTTAACTTTTAAACAAAATTTTGATAAGGTTTTTAGTGTTTTGAAAAAAAAAAATATTTCCATGAACTATAACCCATAGGTTGTATTTACAGGTTTTTTTACATCCCGTTTTAAATACATTGTTACTTTCCTAATTCGTTCGTAGACTATATTATTTACCGATTGCTTTCGGCGAAATATATACAGTAGACCAAATTCCTTTTGATTGTTTTTACTCGGTCAGTTCCTTCTGTTTTCTTCTAATGTTGGTGTAAATATTATAAGTGATACAGTCATAATTTATTTTTAAGTCCTGTATGGGTCCTAGTTTAAGTTAAATTTCTCCTTATGGTTGGTATTCTGCTTGTACCACTAACTTTAAAGTAAACGCACTAGATCTGAATATGAAATATGTCTTCTCTTTTTGTATTATGAAAATTGTTACCTCCGCCAACGAAGTTGGAAGAAGGTTATGGTTTCGCGCCTGTTTGTGTGTTTGTTTGTGTGTGTGTGCGTGTGCTTGTTTGTGAACAGCTTCCTGGCCACAGTTTTAATCGTAGAGTAATGAAACGTGCAGGGATTAACTGTTATGTAAAAAGCTGGAAATAGTTAAATTTTGGAACAAGGTCAAGGTCACGAGCAAGCAAAATGTCCAATTCATAATCAGCCATAAGTTTGGACATCGTTGTCACAGACACTTCAAACTTGGTTCACTTTTAGATTCGTTTTACTTGTATCTACAATACATGCTTTTTGGAATATTTCTAAAAATCTCTATCAGCTTTATTTTGAACCATCAACAGAATTATTAATAAAATGTTGATATAGCTTGAATATACTTTTACAATTATGCTTCACCATACAAATAAATGTCCCAAATGTATTCTTGCACTTTTGGAGTATTTAACTAAATTTCTGCATGCAATATTCTAGCAACTATTTTATTTGTTATATTTTTTACATTATAGTTACAATGTTCAATGACGAAGGGCATTGTAGAATAGGTTTTTAAGTATATAATATCATACACCTCATACACAGATTTATTAAAATTGCGTCTTTTTAACTAAATGTATACAGTAGTGACGAGAAAATCCTTCTTTGACAGTAAAAAAAAAAAAAATGCTTTATTGTTCATATTTTTCTTGGCAACGAACGGAATGCAGCTTGAATTACATAGAAATGTTTCAATAACATTTGCTTATTATTATTATTATTATTATTATAAACGTACACATTCTTACGGGTCAATCTTGATATGCCGTTAAATCGTTAAACGATTTCCTATAAAAGAGAAAACATACTTGTTATAAATCAGAGCATGGAAACGTTAGTTAATTAAAATATAGTTAAAAATAGTATCTAATGAAAATAAAAGTTTCAGTTAAAAAGTAAGGAGTCTTTACTGCTTTAGCAGTTACCAAGATTAAACTTACTTCCAGAACTATGGCATTTTGTCCGAGTTTGCCAAAGAGAAACGTAATTGTGGCGAGATGGCTTCTTCCTTTACAGAGGCAATTCTCTTTTCTTTTTTTATATTTTTCCCTAAACCTTTCTAATTCCTTTTCATCTGTTTCTATCTCCTCTTTCTCTCTCCTGCTCTCCCCTTTGCCATAGCTGCGGTTTTCCGGTTTTCTTCCGGAGTTATAAAGGGAGGAGAGATTTTTCCCTTCCTTAAGGTAAATATAGTTTATTTGGACAAACGTTTGTATACGTTGTTTGGAAGTTGCTGGATCTGGAGATTGGTCTGGCGGATATTTTATTAATATTTTTTATGATGAAGATTATTTTTTTCTCATAAAATTGTTGTGCAATGTTATAAGTAGTGGGAATGGAAATGACATATATTTGTCAATATTGCACATTAAGACTGGTAAACATTACCAGAAATTCCGTTGAAGTTTCTATAGCGAAAATTATATAGGTTTTTGTCTAGGTTTTAACTCTGTGTGTCTCTACTCCATGAGATAAGTTAATATAGAAGTCTAAAGTTGACTCAAATAGATAGTATGCCTTAACTTTTATATGTTAATATGCTGGTTTAGTTCAACAACATGATTGATAGTAATGTTATTTATTACTCTCAGACACACGGGAGGGCTACCCTTCAAATCCCTTTAAAAGGTATAAATCTTTATTTCGAGTTACTGTCTTTGTGAGACCCTTTTCCAACCCTTTTAATGATAATAATAATAATAACCTTTCAATTATCGTTGTAGTTGAATATCTTTGAGCACAGAGTACATTTCAAATATGAAATTATTTTACGTTCAGTCATCATAATAGTTTGGTGGTATTGAGGTATGTTTCCCTGCATCCGCCTCACCCTTTTTTTGTCAGTCCATCTCCAATGGGCTTTTCGATGATATTCCATAGTGTCCTTTTCGCACTGGCAGCTCGAAATTCATATGAGGCAAAGGTAAAGTTGAGGGAAAGCAATACAGTCGGCGAAACTTTGCTTTCCGTTCCATTGGCTTTGACTTGAACGTTGGCCGGGGCGAAATTGAAATTGGGAAACTGGTTGACGGGAAAATGGGATGTAGCCGCTGCGCAAAGGGAAGGGAAAAAGAAAAGAAAGGTTCCTTCTCTCTGCGATTGAGGAAAGAAATTAGCCAGTCTTAGTCTCCACGGCACAGATTCCAGGACTTTTCTTTTTCTTCTTTATGTGGCACTTTACATATATTGGAAAATTTTGGTTTGGCGAAGTTTTTGATACTATTTCTTTCTTTTTTCTCCTCACTGTTTATTTGCTACTTCTGGTAGCATTAGTCTAAACTTTTAACACACACGCACACACAGACACAGACACACACACCTACATACATATATACACACATATATATATACATATATATATATATATATATATATATATATATATATGCATATACATATACATATACATATACATATTCTTTCCTGAGTTGGTATACCTTACCGTGATGAAAGGGTTTGTGTATCGCCATGACCAGCAAAGCTGTACTAGTCAGGGCCACCCATACTAGGTTGGTTTGCTGTGAGCATGACTAAGGACATTTTCGAGGCCTTTGTCCTGTAGTGAACTAGAAATGGCTGCATTTGTTACTGTTGTTGTGTGTATATACTGTATAGTATGGGTGTGTTACACATGTGCCTGTACATATATCTATATATTGCGGTGTGTATGTGGTATACTGTAAATGTGTATGTGCATTTGTATTTCTTTCCTTTCATTAAACTAGTTTCTCTTGATAGAGAATCAGAGACGTGAATAGGCCCTTGCCACGAATTTAAGACGTCTTTTTGCGGCACAGGATATCTTTAGATAAGAAAGAAATCCTGGCTATCTGCGTTTCTTTCTTCTTCTTTTTCTTTTTCGATGGCAGTGGTCATTGAACAGTATGGCGCCAGATAACGGTTTTTAAGCTTTTATATACTGTATATATATATATATATATATATATATATATATATATATATATATATATATATATATATAAATATATATATATATATATATATATATGTATGTATGTATATTCCTATGCTGTATAACGTTTTGAACAAGATATTCCTAAAATTTTATTGTTTCATTATCTGAATGAATGTTTCAGTTGTAATTGTTACCTTTTGTTTTCAAGCATTCTCCGAGGGAAAGTCATCGTTGTGTATTTTTAGAGTTTTAGCTCCCCCCCCCCCACAAAAAGAAAAAAAAATTCAATCTATGTTTTTGGAATCAAACTTGATACCGACTAGCGACAATACATCGGGTCAGTTGTAAGCAATACTTGTCGATCATATTTCGTAGACTTAACATGGTGCACAAACACACACACACGCACACACTCACACACACACACGCACACACTCACACACACACACACGCACACACTCACACACACACACATATATATATATATGTATATATATATATATATATATATATATATATATATATATATATATATATATATATTGCTGACACCAGAAAATTAATGCCCTCCTCTTCTAGGCAAATTAGAAATGGAAATACCAGGTATATACTGTACTGTACCTTTCTTGTGTCTAGCAGCTAACTTTAGTGCCCATTCATAGTAACTATGCTTCACTACTCTCTCTGGTTTTCTTACAACAGTATGTTGTGTATGTATTTTGGAAGAGAACGTTGATACGAAGAAGTACTCCAAAAGTAATTGTAAATCAGTGATTTGAAATTTTATAAAAATATTTATATGTACCGTATAAAATCAATGAAAACAGTTACATGTCACAACTGGGCCTTTATGTTTTGATCCGAGACAATGTTGCAAGGAACCGATGTCTCAAATTTACGTCTGAACAGGTGGGTTGCGGTCAAGTCGTTGTATTTTGATGTGCACTTTATACTTCATTTATCGTGTCATCTGTCACATTATTGAATCCTCTTTATCTCGTCGAGGGACTTGGTAAGTAAGAGGCCGGGTGGTGGTGGTGTTTGCACTTTGGTTGATTGTTGTTATCCATCAAGTCTTGGCCCCTAGAAGTAATGGTATTTCTTGCCACTTCCTGTCGGATCGGTGTCTGTTCATGTCATTAGTATTATCTCGCTGATGATGTGTGTTGATCTCGGGGGCATCTTGGAAGTTATTGGAGTTATTTAATGAGTATTACTTTTTTGATGTTGCTAATGGCTCTACTGGGGTTCGCCTATTAGTCTTTCCTTTTGTCATAGAAAATGTTAATCATTCGATGTCTATAGAAGAAAGTGTATATACGTTAGATGAAGCTGGTTTTGTCTTATTGAAATTACTTGCTTTCTTGTCGCATTTACCTGATTTGCTTAGTTAGCGTCTTTGCAAAACAATTTAAAGTCTATCGATTGAAAAGCAATTTGGTGTAACATTAAAGTATTATTATTTCAATCCAGTCTGATTTTATTTTATTTGATATATTACATATTTTATGATTATTTCACTATTATTTCAAAATAAACAGAAGTCTTTGCGTTTCATTGCCATAGTTTTATTTGGTATCAATTATTCTTATATATTTTCTTGTTATCCCGGAATTCAACTGACTTCACTTCTTCAACTTGCATAATGTGTTTTTATATCTTTCCCTAATGTCTGCACAAAGATTAGATTGAAGCCTAAATTTTTATATTTCAAGGATACTTGTAAATCTTATTATTAAAAGATAAAGGTATAGAGAATTTTATTTTCATCATAAGATAATAATTCATATAATAGCCATCATAAACTTTGAAATCTATTTTGTCCATTATCTGGGAATACCAACCTTTTACCATTCATTTTAGAAAATGATCCTATTTACAAAGTGAAATGTCTCGATTTGTTTGACACAATTTTTTGAGCATGAATTTCAAACATGGATTCCCACAGAAATGACTCTCCCCTTAATGGAGTTTCTTGAGAGACCATTTTTTACAAGTTTTGTTTATGCAGATCAGCTAACTTCATACCAACATCAGTGTATGTAGTATAAATGATACTTTCATTAGCATCACTCAGCCTTACTCAATCGTGAAACAACATAATGCTGTTGATAGAGTAGATAGACTAATGGGCATTTGCTATCATTAGCTAGAATGACATTTGAGAACAAAGAAGAGATGCTTGCTGATTTGACGTGAGGTCTCCAACTCTGAAAAAACAAGAGTTCTTTGTATCTGTTCAGTTTCCTGCAGCCTTCGAATACGAAGCATTTGAAGGGAGTGGGTTGGTTGTCAAGAATATTATAATATTTTCATATTCTTTTTCATTTACTTTTCAATCTGTTCCCTATTGGTGTATGAACAGAATAATATAAGAAGATTGTAGTAATAAAAATATGCATGTGTATGCGTTAGTCCAACGAAACACCAATGAAGTGGTCTATGCTGGTGTTTATGTTTGTAGTTATATGCAGTGAATTTGACATGTTTATATAAGGTTACATGTTTGTGCAAGTATTCAAGGGCATATGCATACATTACATTACACACACACACACACACACACACACACATATATATATATATATATACATATATATATATATATATGTATATGTATATACGTATATATATGTATATATATATATATATATATATATATATATATATATATATATATATATATATATATATATATATATACATATGTGTGTGTATGTGGGTGTGTATGTATGTGTGTGAGTAGCGGTATGTACTGTATATTTTGTGTAAATAACTGTGCTATAGTTTCTTCATCTAATCGGTCCAAAAAATACTCAACACATGTGTAAAAAAGAAGACATTTAAATGTAGAGTGGGACTAATGTTTATATATTCCTCCAAAAGTCACCTCGCGATGTTACCTTGGCAGTCTTTACTCTGGGGAAGATGGTTTCTCCTTTCTTTAAATATTCAGAGGAGTTATGAACGACTCCCTCTCTTCTTACAGGTCCTTTAGATGCAAAGAAGGTTTTCAAGGTAGAGTCTTCTTGCATTTTTTAAAGTAATGTCTCGGGCGGCGGGGACAATAAGAAAATCTAATAGCCTCTAAGCTTAGTAATCTGCTGTAAAAATGCGGAGGAAAAGATACGCTTGATTTTCTTAATGCAGTCGGTTAAATTTGGATGCTTCTTCCTCTTTCCTTTTTTGGAGTAATTCTGTTAATGCATTCAATTTCGTTCCAGGTGAATTTGCCTTTGATGCGGAAGTGTTTCCGGGAGATGGATTGGTTCTCTCTTTTTTTTTTTTTTTTTTTTGATATTCGCTATTTTTGTCCCGTCCCCACCAAGAAGGTTAAATACCATTTACCCTCCTTGGTCCCCACTAGTCATTTGTGCAGTGCTATACGAAAACCTCCCACCGTCACCAGTTCGCACTGGCTAGCATGGTGATGAAAACTGGCCAAACCCCGGACAGGAATTTACATGTCTGAGGCCTTTGTCCTGCAGTGGACTAGAAACGGCTGCATTTGTTGCATTGATGTTGATGTTCCAAAAGACCTATTTCCCATCTTTTCCTTTAATGTTTTTTTTTTATCGAGGTCCATTTGGCGTTTCTATGTAGATATAATGATGAAGGATTTTCTTATCCCGTGAAGTCGAGCCAAATATGCTATCTGTGCAGTGGATTAGTTTATGTGACGTCTTAGAAATATTGGAAAGATATGCAATTTCGGGTGTGTCCCTTTTCCTTTTTTGGGAGTTGTGACCATCATATGATTTGTACTGGGGATTTTGATGAACCTTTTTTTTAAACTGGCTTAATTGTAAACTTGATTTCTATATTGCGGTGATGTTACTAAAAGTTTGTATTTTTTTTTCTGTTACTGTGAATTTAAAACTCTCATTATTTGATTCCTAGTCGAAATTGCCTTCAGCAGTGATTATTATTCTTCTTTATATGTTTTCCTCATTTTTAATTAACACGTGTAATCATTTTTTTGAGATGTTGGGTTTAGCTTTTTCTGACTTGATTTTTCACCATTATATTTCTTAGGGCATTTTCCAACATGCTTAACTGATGATAACCAACCTACAAGTTATCATTACAAAAAAATCACACTGGGTAGACGCATTCTTTGACATCAACACTTCTCAAGCCCTTGATGATTTTACCCTGGAAACTTTTTCTTTCTCGGCTCATCAAGAGATGCAAGAAGAGGACATTGTTTTTCAATATGACTCCCTTTCCTAGGGTATTTAACCTTGATTTGGCAAACATCTGCATCATTCTTCATCGAGCTACAAAATAATTTCTTCAATGAAGGGCTTCATATTAGATTTCTGTGGCTTCGAAAACAGTGGCTGGCTGTTATGCTTCATGTGATGACAGGGAGAACAATTATGTCAGTATCCTCCGCTATGACATATTCTACAGTGTTAGCTGCCTCCTGCACTATTAAGAGATCTGCATCTGCATACTGTTTAGATACCCAATGTTCCTTCAGAGTATCAGACAGGAAGTAAACGAAATTGTTTTTTTAACGATTTTGTAAAAAAAAAAAAAAAAAAAAAAAGCATCTGGACCAATAATTACGTCACTAGCACTTCTCTTGGACAGGTCACGTATTTTTTGGTAGACTATTCCTGGTGTTGGATTGTTATTTTTCTTGACAAGTGTAATATAGGTGGTAGAAATGTCTTCATTTGTTTCTCCTGTGGTCCATTTGATGTGTTGAAGTAGCGATCCCTCAACATAAACAGAAAATTCAGCATCGGCAATTGGCTAAATTGGACTTGAAGTTGATTTACCATGCCATATGGAAGCTGAGGCTTAGTGGCTAGTCGAGGAAGTCCATTACTTAACAGTGATGCTGGGTATACTGAAAGCTCGTACTTCATAATTTCACTTAACCTAACTTCTGCATTACTGGCTATAGCAAGTAACCACTAAAACAGTACATGAAGATCCATCAACTCCATCTGTCACTAATTATTTACCCATTTTCTTGATTGGATACTTTTTCTGAATATATTGTTTGCTGCATTTTGGTCTGCCATCGTTTTGATTATATTGTTCCCAACTTCTTTGGCAAGCTAAGCATTTGATGATTTGGCTGTGGTGCAGGTAACCCAGAAATTATGTTGT
>NC_090726.1:160224039-160244039 GCF_036898095.1 Palaemon carinicauda
ATATTTTTGATAATTTTTTGAGAAACTTCAGGCATTTTCCAAGAGAATGAGACCAACCTGACCTCTCTATGAAGAAAATTAAGACTGTTAGAGCAATTTAAAAAATATATATATACTGCAAAATGTGCTTGAAAAAAAAAATTACCCTGGGGGTTAAGGGATGGAAAGTTCCAAATAGTCTGGGGGTAAAAGGGATAGATATTTTCATATATGTGAGGAAAGTACACCTCTTGATATCTGTATCTAGTTTATTGATATACTAATAATTACTTTAAAAATCAAATAGCGTTTTAGCTTCGTAATGATATTAGTATTGGAATATATCCAGCTACAAAACACAGGCTGATTGATAAGCATTAAGATACATTTCTATGTTCAGTTTTCATTTCGTGGATGTAAAGATAAGATTTACTGTCCGAGAGTATTCTTGAACTTTAGGTAGCTAAGGCAGATTTTATCAGATATGTATCTTTACGGAAAAAATGCCTTTCATGTATAACTTATTTGTCAGGCCTTCTCATAATGAGCTTTATTAATTTAAATATTTTCATCTTTGAAAAGATAGAAATAGATTTTAATAGAAATCTACAAGTTCAGCGATTTTTTATTCTGATTTTAACTACGAAGAGTTAAATGGTTGGTTCACCATATAATATGAAATTCAATGAAAATTGCTTTTAATAGTTTTTAAAGCATTCATCAAGTATAATACGAGTATTAGATTAAAAAAAATATGTACATACAAGAATCTGAAACTATAGATATTGTAATAGGAAATTTATCTATCTATACCCAGTACTTGTTTAGGAAGCAGTGAATAGCCTGGCCATTCCGACCCAAGAAATATCCTTGTAAAAGTATCGATGTTATCTGGGTGTCATCTGCAGAAGAGCCAGTTGATCTCTCCTAATCCGCAACATGATCTTTCCTCCTGAGTTTGATGGATTAGAAAGACATGGCCATGGATTAGCCGTTCGAGATTGTTTGATTTGATGGAGGATGGATAATTGTTGGGACAGACCGAGGGAGTTCAATGAGATCCATTCACATGGTGTGCGTGCTATGTTTTACACACACACACACACACACAAACACACACACACACATTATATATATATATATATATATATATATATATATATATACATATCTATATCTATCTATCTATCTATATATATATATATATATATATATATATATATATATATATATATATATATATATATATTGTGTGTGTGTGAGAGAGAGAGAGAGAGAGAGAGAGAGAGAGAGAGAGAGAGAGAGAGAGAGAGAGAGAGAGAGAGCTTTTATTTATTTTTATCACATTTACCATAATACCTTGAAAACATGGTGACCAAATCTTGATGGCTACTATTCATGTCTAAATTACACCATTACACAGAATTGATTTATTTTCACTTTATTGTTTTTTTTTTTATATTGTTTTGGAATATGGCATCCACCTTTTTTTTTTACTTCTTAGAATACATAATTTGATTCGCTTTTATGCTCACAGAAGTATATTGCACTAGTCATGAACATAAATTGTAGCTGAGTGGGAACATGAACGATGTAATTGGTATCTGTTCTTTCTGTTTAAATTCCCGTGGAATCTGTGTGTTCGCTGCCAGGTCGCAGGGTATAAAATAATCAAACAACCTTTTACGACGGTTGCTGCAGTTTCATTAAAAATGTTGATAATGCATATAATACGATTAAATACCCGAAAGTGAAACATATATGAACGTGACATAACAGTAAAGATGGGAATATACAGTTATGACATTTTGATCATCACATTCATTATTTATGAATGCTAATATATTAATTGTTCATGTTGTTTACGTTATCTATTTTAAAAGCGTCGATAATCCTTTTAATCCCAGATCTATTTTGTATTTGGCGTTCTCTCCCCGAGAAATGAGACGAGAGCCAAACATCCTTTCACATTCTGTGAAAATCCTCCCCCACCCATTCATCCCCCTTCATTCGTTCCACCCAAGGTGGATCCACTTGGTTCCACCCCCTTCGCGCCACCCCTGGATGGATTCTGAGCCCCCGTCCCTTTTCCCCAATCCAGCTATACCCCAAAGGAAAAGTAAGTAATATGTATTGCTCTCTCGACGATTGACAGTTACCTTCCCCCCTCTCTCAACTCCTCCCTCCCTAATCCCGCACTCCAGCATCCCTAGATTTCCTCCTCTCTTCGCCTCTTCTCCCTCCCGGAGCTATTTAATCACTCGGAGCTTTTGGAACTTTTTTAAATGGTCCCTCCATTCTCCGACTCAGTGGATATTGCTGATACATTGTGTCTTATTCTCCTCTACTAATGCCACACCACCCACTTCCTCCTCCTCTTTACCCTACCCCCCCCCCCCTCTATCTCTTTTCCTCCATCCCCTATCTTCCTCCCGCCGTAAGGGATAATCCTCGTTATGCCAAATATATCTTTATCCAACTTTATCCACCCCTCCGGAGATACACGCAAACGTGCACACACACACATACACACGAGCGGGAGGGTATTCCTTTTGCTGATCGCATAAGTGCTCACTGTAGAATGAATTGGACTCTCTCTCTCTCTCTCTCTCTCTCTCTCTCTCTCTCTCTCTCTCTCTCTCTCTCTCTCTCTCTCTCTCTCTCTCTCTCTTCTTACATATTTGGGATGATTAAAACTTTGTTGAACTAAGCTATTAAGAGGATTCATGTATTAATGTTTAATGCTTAATTTGGCTAATTGATATGATTACTTTTCTTTTTAATATTCTAAAAAAAATATCACTAAGATTTATATTAATTTTACTGGTTTTAAGATTAGCGGGGAAGATATTATATGTTTTAATGGTGGTGTTAGGTGTTAGATGGGAATATAGAAACTATTTGTTGACTTTCCTTATTTTGTAAAAATTATTTTCAGCTTTTTTTTTATCTCGTTTAAGAGCAAATTATAGCCAAAGAATTCTTTATCGAATTAGAGTTATCGATTTTTCCTTCGTATTCATTAATGAAGTAAGGCATTTTTTCTTGCTTTTCATTCACCTCTTATTTCATTTATCTGTTTACTTTTATGATTTTCTCATTTGTAGAGGAAACTTTGCTACAATTAATCATTGAATTGATATGTTAATTTCATTATCCTCTCCTGGTCTCAAGTTCACTGCCCAGCCTCTTTGGTTCCAGATTCATTCATTTTCCTTCCTCCCACTGTGCGTGTAATAGGGAGCCCTTCTCTCCCCAAAGAGGAGGAGGAGGAGGCGAAGGGAAGAAGCAAATCCCTTCATTCCATCAATGTGTGTGTGTGTAAAAGTCTGCCATGTGCAGGTCACAATAGATATTCCCATGAGGTCAATGGAAGAATCCCTCCTCGCATAACGATGACTCTGAACACTCATTATTCTTTTCCAGTCTTCCTTCTCCCTTGTTCTCTTTTGTCTCTTATCGTTATCTCTCGTCTTGTTATCGTCCTTTTTTCGCCTTTTCCTTTCACTGAGTTGGCCATTGTATCGTTTCCCTGCTTCTTCATTCTGTATTGTTTCGGACGTTTGCTGTTTCACCGGTTTTCTCTTGTTTTCTAATCCTACCTTTTGCTTAGGATATTGTTCAGGTTTTTAGCCGTTTATATTTTGTGTTGTGGCTTTTCGTATTTATTTCTTTATTTTATTCAAATAATTTTGCATTGAAGTTTTGTGTATTCATTTATTTTAGAGGTTGGTGTTTTTTTTTTCTTTCAAGTGAGTGAACTGTCTATTCATAAATAAACTCGATTGTTATGCTGTGATTATTTTTTGACCCCGTTCACCTATCTGCATCTGAATTACACGGTTGAATCTCTTATTTGTTTTGGAGAGATTGTTGTATGAATTCAAATCCGTGTGTTGCTCATTCAAAACAGAATAGTTTTCTTTCATACATATTCATTGGATTTTGCTTAAAGCTTTTATCAACTCTTTCTAAAGTCTTTTTCTGTAAATCAAGTTTGTATGTCGGGATAATTCCTGATGTTTTTTTTTTTTTTCATTGACGATGTATAATTAAGCAAAATTCTTTATGATTTTTTTTCACCTGCATATCACAAACAATCACATGCTCTGGGAGTATTGTGGTTTCAATCAGCTCAGTGGTACTTTATAAAAACAATTGTAGGGTGATTGAGGGATATGAGCCGTGTTCATGGATATATATATATATATATATATATATATATATATATATATATATATATATGCCTGTGTGTATGTGTGTGTTTGTGTTTGCGCATTAGGATGAGGTTCCTAGCCCTACTCTCCCCATGAGCCTTATATAGGATCATGTGCCGTTTGTGTCTGCTTCCAAGATCTGTTCTGCCAACGTTGCATAACCTTGCTGAATAACCAGATAACGTTGTGGACCATTTTATGCTCCTTGCAGCAAAGGGATGATACCTTCATGGGGTTGGAAACTTCCTCCACCAGTGTAGAGGTAGGAAAGGTACAGGGGCCTGGGATTTTCAACTTTATCCCGAGTAAGATGCTCTCCCAGAGGAGAAAGGGCCGTTGACATACACTTACGCATCTCCCCTATATAAGAATAGGAATATGTGTGGCTATATATATATATATATATATATATTCATATATATGTATGTGTATATATATAAATTTATATATATATATGTATGTATATATATGTGTATATATATATGTGTGTGTATATTTGTATATATATATATATATATATATCTTTCCTGTCACGCTTAGTGGGTAGACTGAGTAGTCATACTCTGGTTAGGGGGGTTGTACCCCAAGAGGTATACTCGGAAGCCACACTCTCCCACAAATTGACGACCCAGCGGGTTGTAGTTAGGAAAGGGGGAGTGGTTGGGAAGGATTGAATCTGTGTGCATGAACGTGTGTGTGTATATATCTATCTAAATATTTGGACGTCTTTGTTGACGGCTTTGGTACACTAGTATACAATAGAATACAAATTTTCCTTGTCTATGATGTTAAGTAAAGCCCACAAAATCACGAAAAATCAAAAAAAAAATAATATCTTTAAATTTAACTCTAGAAAGGATCATGTTCTGCAGAATACAAATGTATTTTGAAAAGAGACGGTTCCCTTGAAAGCTCTAAATAAATTTTTTCCTCTCACTTTTCAATTAACGAAAAATACCTTTAACATTTTGATCAACCACTTTAAATATGCATCACTGTACTGCTGCACTTCACTCGCGATCATATGATGTCCTGTTGACTTTCCTTCTTCAAGTTTTCCTCAATAGTCGCTTTCACAAGCATTCTCATACTTCTATGAACCATTTCAAATCTTTCTTCAATCATTCCTGCCTCTCTTTAATTATCATCATTTAGGAAGTCTTCAAAATACTCACCATGCATCAATAGGCTCACCAACCTTTCTGTCTATTTACCTCCTCGCAAAAACAACTTATTTTCTCAACTCAAAGCTCTCATTCACCTTCACTGCTCTGTTTCTGTTACTTGCCATCTTTATTATTATTATTATTATTATTATTATTATTATTATTATTATTATTGATAGCTAAGCTGCACCCTAGTTGGAAAACCAACATGCTATAAGCCCAAGGGCTCCAACAGGAAAAAATAGCCCAGTGAGGAAAGGAAATAAATAAACTATATAAGAAGTAATGAACAATTAAAATGAAATATTTTATAAACATTAACAACGTTAAAACATATTTCATTTATAAACTATAAAAAGACTTATGTCAGCCTGTTCAATATAAAATTTTTTGCTGCAAGTGTGAACTTCTGAAGTTTTACCGATTCAACTACCCGATTAGGAATATCATTCCACAACTTGGTCACAGCTGGAATAAAACTTTTAGAATACTGTGCCTGTAATATTATTCTTGACTACCCTGTCCATCTTGTATGCGTGCACTTGGTCCTCTCATGTATGAACCTCAGGTAATCTCCCTTTTCCTTCACTAAACGTTTTACTAACTTGTTCTAATACGTACTAATTTTGTTTCTTCATCCTTTTCTCGTATACCAACGAAACTTCTTGTTTTCCTCTTGTATATATATATATATATATATATATATACTGTATATATATACTGTATATATATATATATATATATATATATATATATATATATATGTATGTATATTTATGTATGTAAATGAATAAAGATATATATGTGTATATATGCATATCCATACACACACACACACATATATATATATATATATATATATATATATATATATATATATATATATGTATATATATAAATATATGTATATATATGTGTTACAGAGAGAGAGAGAGAGAGAGAGAGAGAGAGAGAATGTGTGCATTTTAAATTACATCAATATTTTGATGACGCCAGAATCTTTGTAATAAATAACTTGAAGCATCTAGTATTGTATAAATTTTTCATTTAGTTTTCTCACGATCACGCTTACCAAATTTATACCGAAAATATTTCAATATATGACCTACACCGAATCAGTAAAAAAAAGAGGTTTTGTGATTGTTATTGTTTAATGTTTGACTATATTTATGAAATTTAAGAACTTCATTATTACTTTTATTTCATATTTGTTACTCATGCACCGTTAAGTGAAAGTGTCGAATAAAGCCTTTGTTTCACAGATAAAGTAAAAACAAAAAAGAAACTGAACCTTCTTGAGTTGACGCACGCATAATGAACGGCACAAACTCATGACTGCTCGTTTAGTTTCCAAGCTTTTTTGAAACTTTCTCTTGAGCACGAATACACAACACACAGAGAGAGAGAGAGAGAGAGAGAGAGAGAGAGAGAGAGAGAGAGAGAGATTACTTATCTCTTTTTTAGACAAACCAGGCATTAGTAAACACATGTTGTTCCGCAAGTGTGTATTCTCCTTATCTCTCTTAGAAACAATGACGTTGTTTTGTACGGTAGGAAACGAAATATTTGCCGTGAATTAGGCTACGTGGAAGGGTAAGAATTTATTTCTATTTTTGGAATCGTGTTTGAGCTGACCACGCAAAGTGCCCATTAGGTGTTTCGAGGAAATTCAAAACCATTTTGTTTTACGATCTTACATCACCACCATCCCATCACCCTCTAACCCCCCCCCCCATTCTCTCTCAATCTCTCGCTCTTTCTGAATTGGGGGCTTAGGTCAATATAGCTTTTTTCACCAAATTCGGAATTTAAGCTTTTTGGGTATGTTTTAACATCAAAACTGGCGGGGAAAAAGTTGTCTGTTTTGTTTTCCGATGGTGTTTAGCGAGCATTCGGCCGACAGTTTTCGTTGATAGGGGTAAAGAGAGGCTATAATGCTTTATTCATGAATTGGTATGTATTTTGCTATTTATTTAAATGAAACTGTAATCCCAGAGGGGAATTTTTCACGTTTTCTGGCTGTACTTTATGTGTAGTCATAATTTATAAAGATATGCTGCTAACAATTTTTAAAGTTTGAGTAAGCAAAACAGAAAAATAGGAAATACACACATACTGTATGTATATTCCCACTCCAACATGGGGTCTCCCTCTAGTAGTAGTAGTGTGTTGATGCAAAAACGAATCTATGTATGGCATTTTCATTATAGATCTACACCTTTTCCTAATGAAGTGGTGTTGAACCCTTTTTGGGGTGTCCCTTAGCCCACTATTAAGCTCTGCTAAGCTTTACTTTGTTTATGTCAGTATTTCACTTTTGGTTTTTAAAGTTGTCGTTGTGAATCACCCAGATGTGAACCGAATTTTGGAATGATCTTCCTAATCAAGCAGTTGAATCTGTGGAACTTCAAAAATTCAAGCTTGCATCAAATGTTTAATATTGATCAGGCAGGTATAAGTCTGTCTTTATAGTTTATATATGAGAGATCTATTTTAATGTTGTTACTGATCTAGTAATACTTTTGTTTATTCATTACCTTATTTCTTTCCTCACTGGGCTATTTCTCCCTGTTTCAACTCTTGGCCTTAAAGCATCCTACTTTTCTAACTAGTGCTGTCACTTATTTAGTAATGATAATGATACAACGTACACATACACACACACACACACACACACATATATATATATATATATATAGATAAATATATATATATACATATATATATATATATATATATATACATATATATATATATATATATATATATATATATATATATATATATATATATATATATATATATAATGTGTGTGTCTATGTGTACTGTATTTATAAGCATTTTTCTGTAGCTTTCAGTCGAATACTCATTTGCTCAATGTTCAAAGTATTTGGAAAGTTACTGTGGCCTTCGCTTGTGTTCGAATTAAAGAAAATCACGTCAGGCAGAGATTAAGTGATCCCCATGGGGGTGCACTGTTATTGCAGCACCTGGATGGATACTGGCAATTCATAGTTCCCTTTTTTAGTGTAGTTTGTTTATTTCTGTAATCTTTTTAAGCTGATCTGACATTATTAGAATATCAAAACACAATTCTATGAAGAAAAACAAAAAAAGGAGTATCAAAAGTATATATATATATATATACTCTCTCTCTCTCTCTCTCTCTCTCTCTCTCTCTATATATATATATATATATATATATATATATATATATATATATATATATATGTGTGTGTGTGTGAGAGAGAGAGAGAGAGAGAGAGAGAGAGAGAGAGAGAGAGAGAGAGAGAGAGAGAGAGAGAGAGAGAATTCTAAGCATTCAGGGTCATTCTTTGTTAAGGAAATTTTTACTACGGGGGCATTTGGCAAACCATGTATTTGTTTCATTTTTTCATGTTCAGAAATAATGAAATTCTTAATTTTGATATGAGAAGTTGCTAGAATTTCAAGAAGTGCGCCTTCATTAATGATTCAATGTTTCACAATTAAGTACCTTAGGGACAGAAGCGATGGAGCAAGATTGTTTAGTTTCTCTGAAATAAACTATAATGGAAGGAAATTCTCCACCCGAGGAAAGGCATCTTTACACGCAGTTTCAGCCCAGAAACTTTTGTGACATCACATGTTAGGAAGAATGTTTTTAAGGTCAATGTTGAAGTTTTTCTTTTTTTAACTCATACTATATGAGTTATGTAGCAAAAGTTATTATCGATGCAGTGACTTTGCAAGGTTATTCAGCTAGATTTCTAGTGAAGGTCACTTATATAGTCATTACTCCTAATTTATTCCAAATAACGCTCCTTTTCTACATGTAACTCCCCAACTTCTATTCGTCAATGCGCCAGTTTTCCTTGATCATTTGTTTACTGAGACTTTAGGTTTAGACCATTTCTTTCCATTCAATTATTTGGCCCAAATATATATATGTATATATATATATATATATATATATGTGTGTGTGTGTGTATATATATACATATATATATATATATATATATATATATATATATATATGCACATATATACATGTACACACATATATATATATATATGTGTGTGTATATATATGTATGTATGTTTGTATATATATATATATATATATATATATATATATATATATATATATGTGTGTGTGTGTGTGTGTGTGTGTGTGTGGGATTTTACTCATGGGGTTTTTCACCTTGGATAATTACACCAAACAATAATTCATTCACGCCGAATTCTCACTCCAGATCATCTGCTCTCTTTTAGAATCTATACATATAGGATATGTCTTTGGAAATTAATGGCTCTTATATTTACATTCCTAACCAGTAGTCCTATTCTCAATAAAGCTTTTTTTCTATGACATATGTTTAAATGTATTCCCTTTCAACTTATTAGACTAAAGTTGTGCACTATCACAAGTTAATCTGCAAATGCTGAATGCAGAAAGCCTGCTGTTGCTGACTCGGTGTTCAAAAATTAACCAGCTTCCAACCCTGTCCAGAGCAGATACGCTTGTCAAATATAAGTTTGTTTATATATAAATTATATCTTAGGTATGGTGAATTCTATATGAATTGGTTTTGTATGGCTTGATATCTAATGTTAAAACATGTTATATGTAGAGTGGTAGAGATAGAATTTTTTCGATTCTAAGTAAGAACCTGAATTTCACAGACAGAAATGTATATGAAAGACCTGTTAAAACATTGAATTTGGCAGACAGATATATATATGAGAGACATGTTAAAACATTGAATTTGGCAGACAGAAATGTATGTAAAAGACCTGTTAAAGCATGTGCAATTAATGCAAAAAATTCTTTCTATTTGTTAGTTAGGCTACTCCCAAGATATAGTGAATTTGTTATATTTCATTATTTGTGACTTGACATCTGATATATATATATATATATATATATATATATATATATATATATATATATATATATATATATATATATGCGTGGGTGTGCGTGTGTATGTACTGTAAATGTGTATGTGGTGCCAAAATAGTTCAATCATCTAATATCTTACCGTGGTTTACGGGTTAAGCCTACGGGGTGTTTTGCCGTATTTCACAGAGGGCATTTCCTTTCGTTTCTGACAAAGCTATAACGACCCTTATATATATATATATATATATATATATATATATATATATATATATATATATATATACAGTATATATATATATGATAATTTTGCACAGTTAGGCGTGTTTTTCATAGTCCTATAAGCCATATATTATACTCTCCTAATATCTGGATTTTCTCTACTTCGGGATCAGAGACCCAAGAGGGAATCAACTCAAAGATAATAGCTTCTGCTCGGTCGGGAAATCTAACCCGAGGTCCCATTGACTTAACCAATTTTGTTGGATATATATATATACACCTGATATATATATATATATATATATATATATATATATATATATATATATATGTATATAAATATATACACACATATATACACACACACACACATATATATATATATATATATATATATATATATATATATATATACTATATATATAAACCAAATATTAAGCCATAAATTATTTTTTAAATTGAATCAATCTATCTCGTAAATACTCTTACCCATGAGTACAAACTTTTTATGATAATTTCTTCTGATTAGGCTACGATTGAAACTAATGCGTAGATTCGAAACAAAACTGATAGTACACTATTAAAGGTTTAATATTCCACTGTCAGTTTTCTTTCAGAGGCTGTGCGAATTCGTTTTTAAAGGCTATTTCATCTATTTAAATAGATGAAAATCATAGATGTTGATAATAAAATTATCACAAAACAGCAATGCTACAAACCCAGCAATAGGCTATAATGGTGGAGTTGGTTTTATTTCGATTTTAAGTGCAAAAACCTGAATTTCATAGGAATGTGAATGGCAAAGTTGGAATCAATTATTATCTATCTTAATAGACTGATGATTATGGTAGTCGATTGTCACACTGATATCGACTTGACATATGTTTGAATCCTTACCTTGCCAGAAATTCCTGTCATAAAATAAATTTTCATTTGGGTCTTTGATTCGTAGGCTTATCGAATTCAATATTAAGATGTATCTGTAGCTTATTTGAATAAATGAAAAATCATGAGTGTTAGTGATAAAATTATCACCAAATGGTAAAGCACTACAAACTCTCCAATAGGCAATAAAGGCAGAGATGGGTAGATTTCGATTCTAATGGTAAAATCTGAATCCTGTAGGAATATATATGGGAGAGTCGGAATTAACTCTTATCTCTCTTCATAGCCTAATGATTTTGGTAGTCGACTTTCACTTGGATGTTGACTCGGCATAGGTTCGAATCCTTGTCTGGCCAGAAATTTTTATCATAAAATAAATTATCCCTAGGCCCTTTAATTCCGAAGCAGAGTGAATTCGATGTTAATGGTTATTTTTGGTTTATTTGAGTAAATGAAAATCACGAGTTTTAGTGATAAAATTATCATACATACATACAAGCATACATTACACACCTATATATATATATATATATATATATATATATATATATATATATATATATATACATATATATATATGTATGTATATATACTGTATATATATATATATATATATATATATATATATATATATATATATATTATAATGTATATATATACTGTATATATAATGTAAACACTTACATAATGTACTTACATATTCACATAGCTACGCACATAAGCTATCTGTCTCCAGGGACACTCACTCCCCCATAGCATATTGTGGAGGTGTTGGGTTGAGTGAACACACTTAGGGAAAGTGAAGTTAATTCCAGTGCAGTAATGGGCTGTGTGTTCAATGTTCCTTTAAGGATTGCGGAGCTTAAAAGGGGCGGTGCCTGGAAGGCCTGGAAGCGCAATGGGTGGCGGTGGCACCTGGCGTTGACGAATGTCGCTTTTGGCCCTTTTAATCAACTCTATTCCTACGGGCCAGCAGGATTCTTATGTCAAACCTAAAAAAGAGATGTTTTTTTCTCTTTCATTTACAGTATTTTTATGTTATATTTTTATTGTATTTTTATTGCATTTCGTTTTTATTTTGAACTTAGTGCGCTGTTAAACCTGATTTGATTTATTTTCTTATATTAGTTGTTATTAATCTACTGCCATATGCATTCAGCTATATTTGCAGTATAAAAGACATAAAAGCGTACATGTATGTTTCTCTTCAGAACTATAAATTGGATATAAGAATTTAAATATATGTATTCATACAAAAGCCAACATACAATAAAATAATAGAAGACCTGAATAGAGAAAATGGAACTCCAGGATTGAAAATGGATATGAGTAAAACTAGGATAATGTTCAATGAAAATGCAGAGACAACAAATAAGGGTTATGAACGAACCTCTAGAGATTGTCTATATATATATGCACACTTAGGACAAATAGTAAGTGTTTCCCCGGGACACAAAGACCGAAAATAAAAGATGGATAGATATACGATGGAGGGCTATTGGTGAATAAAATGAGATTATGAAAAGTAAACTATCACTTTCTCTATAGTGAGATGGTCCTACCAGTATTAACTTATGCATCGGAAACTTGGAACCTTACTAAAGCTTTAGATTATAAGCTAGTTACAACTCTATTAGCTATGGAAAGAAAAATTATGGGAATAACATAAAGAGCCAGAAAAAGAACAGCATGGATACGGGTGCAAACTAGTGGATATTCTATCATGTAAGAAAACGAAATGGAGGAGGGCAGGACACATAATGAGAATCACAGATAATAGATGGACATTAACAATAACAGAATGGATCCCTAGAGATTTCAAAAGAAGCAGGGGAAGAAAGAAAAGACGATGAATTGACGAACTACGCAAGTTTGCGGGTGTGGAAGGCATAGAAAGACCATAAACAGAGGCAAGTTGAAGGAAATGTCTGAGGCTCATGTTCTGCAGTGGAGTAGTAACGGCTGATGATGATGATGATTATGATATATATATATATATATATATATATATATATATACATGCACATAGTGTATGCATGTCATAAAGGTTTGCTTTGGTGACTTCAAAGACGTTTACGAGTATCTGCATGAATTTTGCGAGGCTCACTACAATCTTGAATATTGTCGCTGTTCTGTAAGCGACAGGCGAAGAAAATTCTCAAATTGAAATAGAGTCGTATGCATATTATGTATATACTATATATATATATATATATATATATATATATATATATGTGTGTGTGTGTGTGTGTGTGTATATGTATATATACATACATTATATATATATATATATATATATAATGTGTCTATGATTACATATATACGCATGCTTTTTTAATTAATGTATTAACTGTCATAATTATATGTCAAGAGTAAATGAAATATATGTATATATATATATATATATATATATATATATATATATATATATATATATATATATATATATATATATATATATATATATATATATATATATATAATTAGTCTATGGCCAGAAAGAAGAAAAACCAGAATTCGCCAAAATGACACGCAACCTCAAAAACGCTTTGAAAATAAGATGAAATATATTTGTGTCCCCGTGAAGCCTTTTATTCCGAGGAAAATTTTTTCTTTCTTTTATGTGGAAATGTATATACGTTTGTCTGTGTTTCAGACAGGAAAAGAGAACCTTGGAAATGACTTATTGTGTTTGCATGTTTTATTTTGAGTTATTTGTTCTAACTTTTTGTTCTGAATCTTCTTTGTATATATATATATATATATATATATATATATATATATATAGATATAGATATATATATATCTGTGTGTGTTTGTAAGTTTCTGTGTGCGCGCTTATTTGTGTTTGGAAAATAAGTTTTTTTCATAGATATATAATATAATTAGGAAGAGGCATTAAAAAATTAACGTGAATCCTTTTGATGATTGCGAGTGATCCTTAATTGATGGAAGTGATGTATACTTTATAGATATTTTAGGTGTTTTTGTATGTGATTGTTAAATTTTGCAGTTTCATTTGCATAATTGCAATTCAATCATGTTCCTCAGTATTGGATATCAAACGGAGGCTGCTTATTTCATACTGACATCTTATTTCGCACTTTGTTTGGCTGAAATAATTTTTGCTCGCTCGCTCTTCAGAGTCAAAATCTATACTTTAAAATTTTACCTCAGTGTCAAATTATGAGTATTTTTGGTATTGTTTCTTTCAATATATCTGTTTTTTTGTTCCCAATATCTATTGGAACATTTTACTTGAACGAGTCTAGATGTTGTTGTTATCTTGCCTTTCAGGCATTTAAATGAATTTATTTTGACTGGAAATGTTAATTTTCTATTTTTTCCAACTGAATGGTAGATTTACAATGATGTGTTTTTTGCGTACTAGCAAAAACTTAAGAGATTTTCACAAAGATTAATTTAATTTGCATTTTTATTTCAGCTTTTTCCTTCTAATATTGTTGGGGTCGTAAACTTTTGATTTAAATGCTAGAATTTCAAATAGTCAATTTTATCAGGGCAGTAGTAAAGACGGGCATACTAGAGTCAGCTCCCAGGTTTAGAAACTGAGAACGGACAAACATAGGAAAATGATACTCAGGGCAAGGGCATAGCAACTTGTCATATGTAAAATCACCTATAGCATACGTCTTTGACTAGTATTTTCTTGGTGAGAGCCCAATGTTTTTCAGTTGCGTCCATAGGCTCACCCTCCTTTTGAGCTAGGGATAAGGGATTCGGAATTCATTAGCCATTGCTGGAGCCTCCTTGGTCCTAGTTTGGGTTTTGATCATATGGTATGTATGGTCGGTCTCCAGGACATAGTGGTGTCCCTTAAACCTTTAAATAACTCGTTTAAGGCTTAGATAGAAAACCCAAAGGTGAATGTGATGGAAGTCCCCAATGTGAGAATTATATTGTCTTTTGGAAAATGGAAGTTTTTTGGGGAAAAGGATAAAATCTGGAACGGCCTATTCATGGTTGTTTTGTGCTCTGAAAAGCGAATATTCTATAAAGGTATTCGCATCAATAGTTAGGGTTGTTGACACTCAAAAGTAGCATGTACATATTTAAGTAATATGCATATGTTGGTTAAGTTTCTTTATTGTATATAATATCTTTTTCACTTTACATCAAGTCATCTAGTTCCTTTTTATATCAAATGGGTCATCTGGCAGACAAATGCCTGTTGCTGTTATATGACCATTACAAATTAATGTTTTACTTTTCAAATGTTTTTAGCTGGATAGTATCTTACCGTTTATGAATTCATTTAGATAGTGATACATTTATGCATAATTATGTGTGAGCAGCTATAATCAAATTGAGACTCGTCTATTGTTCGAATTGGAACTTAGTATAGTGATCTGTTAACTCCTGTAATGACAAAATTCCTAAAAATATTTAATTTTAGATGTAATCACTTGATTGACGTCCTTTTGATGACTACATCAATTGATCTCATTAAAGTGAAAGCTTATGTAGACGAGAGGAAATCGTTTAGGCTATGGAACTTTGTGATATCTACTTAGGACGTATCATTATAATAATGTTAATATGATATTTTATTGATTTACTCCATTGTTAAATGGATGCATGTACGTTTATATATATATATATATATATATATTATATATATATGTATATATATATATATGTATATATATATATATATATATATATATATATATATATATATATATATATATATATATATATATATATATATAAAGGTACATGCATCTATTTAACAATGGAGTAAATCAATAAAATATCATATTAACATTATTATAATGATACGTCCTAAGTAGATATCACAAAGTCCCATAGTCTAAACGATTTCCTCTCGTCTATATGTGTGTGTGTATGAATGTGTGTGTATGTGTGTGTGTGTGTTTGTTATCGTATTGTTTTATTTCGTTAACAAAAAATATATTTTCCTCCCCTCGTGTTTTATTCTATGTTCTTCCCTTTCTTCTTCTATGATTCTTCATCCCCCTCTCCTTTGGCCTTTTGCCTCATTAGTTCAGGGGGGAGGCTTAATACCGTGGGGGTAAGCCTGCAGGTGACAGTTAATCTCAAGGGGGAATGTCTCCCCTCCTAAATATTTGATTTGCCCCCACCTTTTCTTCCCCCCTAAAACTATCCTGTACAAAATGTACTTGTACTGTTTAACCCCCCCCCCCTCCCCCTTCCCCACACACTGCTGTCCGTTGCCGTTTCCTTCGAATTAATTTTGCATAAAGGGGAGACTTTTCGGATGACCTCTTGTAGTCTTACGAAGAGAGAGAGAGAGAGAGAGAGAGAGAGAGAGAGAGAGAGAGAGAGAGAGAGTTCAGTTGTTGTTGTTGTAAGGAAGTAGAAGTATTTCTCATCGTAAGCGAATCATTTTTTTTGTACTGTATATTACGTCTTAGTATTATTCCGAAATTTTTAAAAGATGGATTTTAAGATTTTGGAACGGTTATTATATATTCATCAAACCTATAAAGTAACAATTCTGGGGTAAATAATTTTTTTTCTTTTTTTTTAATTTATGTAAATGAACGTAATTTGTAACATTACGAGTATTTCTTGGTAGCTCTTGTTTATTCCAAAATTTACAGTGTAAATTCAAAGGCCTTCTTTTGCTTGAGTGCCAACGATATTTTTTTGGTTTCTTTTGAGTTTCGTGATTTAATAAATATGTAGATGAATTCCAAATAAAGTAATTCTATGTAAACTAAATATAAAACGCCGGGTTCCCAGTATGTGTAGGGCTTTTAAGGTATTGTTTATATATATATATATATTATATATATATATATATATATATATATATATATATATATATATATATAAATTTTGAAGGGCAAGTGTCCTACCACTGGTTATTCGATATTTAGGTAATTTTGAAATTATGTAAAATTTTTGCCAGTTTATTGGACCATATGTTTCTTCAATTTTTATTGACTCGATATCCATTTATTATTATTATTATTATTATTATTATTATTATTATTATTATTATTATTATTATTATTATTATTATTGTTACTTTAATTATTATTATTATTATTATTATTATTATTATTATTATTATTATTATTAGTGTTGCAGGTAATGAATGTTAAAATAGCTTGTTCCTAATGCGTTTATGCTGGTAATATTTTCATTCATAGAACAGCACACCTTATTGTATTAGAATTTCGAATTCTGAACGTTTCTACACTTTTGTAATATGCGAAATACTCCGTGAATTTTAACTTTGCAGTAGCTTTGCAGGTCTTAATTTTAGTTTCACATTGATTTTGGAGTTAGCTTTTGAAGATCTTTGAACACGTATACATTTATTTTTATATATCATGTAATTAAATGAGCTAGAATCTAAGAATCTTGTAAATTATCTTTATTTGCAGGATCTGCTGGAGGATTGAATGATATAATTGTAGATAGATATGTGAATGTTAACAAGGGTATGGTTATTAGAAGTCTAGCATTAGATTGGCGATTCTTAGTATGGTGTTAACTTTAATGAAATAGATTAAAGAATAGGTGAAATAATGAAGGTATGATAATCTCTGCCAAAGGCTTGTAAGAGATGATCACTGTCTATGAAAGCAGAAGTGGGAACGGTCTAACTATATGGCGTTGCTCAATTTTGGAATGTAGGAGGTTTATAACTATGTACAGTATGTGTGTGTGTGTGTATATATATATATATATATATATATATATATATATATATAATATATATGTATTGTAGTTACACTTACATACGACACAAAAGTCGTTCAATTAACTTCTTCCTCCTCCTTTTCTTTTTCTGAAACTCATTCTCAAGTTTCCTTATGCGCAACGATGCATTGTTAGCTGGCAGCGAGTATGAGGCGAGAGATACGTGAGTAAGGATTATGAAATTTTAGACGAAGCTTCACTTAATTTTTTAAGATGAATTACTCTTCATGAATTTCTTGACGGATCACGTGTCTAGAAACTGGAACAGATTTCGAAGTGAAAAGGTGGGCGCTGATCATATGAATATTATGGTCAGTTTCCAAAGCCGTAGTCCTGCTAGGGTATTGTCACTGTCCCTTGCCTCTACCATTCATGTGCGACCTTTAAACCTTAAAATCAAGTAACCTAGCCGTTAAAAAGACATTATTGTCGCTGAATTCTCTCTTAAGAAAATAATTGCCGATTTTAAGGTATGTTTCGAAGGAAAATCATTAAACAGCAGTAATTATATCGTATATGCATTTTATGATAAAAAATTTGCTTTGTTGTTAGGAAGTTGTTTTTAAGTTATTTTTCATGTATTTTTTTTTTACACGTTTTTGCATTAAATGGAAATGAAGGCTGTGGATTACTTTATATCCTTACTTTGTGAACTAATTTTAAGTTGTAACCCCAGTTGGGAAAGAAAAATGCTACAAGGTCAAGTGACCTTACAGGGAAAAGAAAAATGCTACAAGCTGAAGTGACCCTACAGGGAAGAGAAAAATGCTACAAGCTCAAGTGACCCTACAGGGAACAGAAAAATGCTACAAGCTCAAGTGACCCTACAAGGAAAAGAAAAATGCTACAAGCTCAAGTGACCCTACAAGGAAAAGAAAAATGCTACAAGCTCAAGTGAACTTACAGGAAAAAGAAAAATGCTACAAGCTCAAGTGACCCTACAGGGAAAAGAAAAATGCTACAAGCTCAAGTGACCCTACATGGAAAAGAAAAATGCTACAAGCTCAAGTGACCTTACAGGGAAAAGAAAAATGCTACAAGCTCAAGTGACCTTACAGGGAAAAGAAAAATGCTACAAAACCCAAGTGACCCTACAGGGAACAGAAAAATGCTACAAGCTCAAGTGACCCTACAAGGAAAAGAAAAATGCTACAAGCTCAAGTGAACCTACAGGGAAAAGAAAAATGCTACAAGCTCAAGTGACCCTACAGGGAAAAGAAAAATGCTACAAGCTCAAGTGACCTTACAGGGAAAAGAAAAATGCTACAAGCTCAAGTGAACTTACAGGGAAAAGAAAAATGCTACAAAGCCCAAGTGACCTTACAGGGAAAAGAAAAATGCTACAAGCTCAAGTGACCTTACAGGAAAAAGAAAAATGCTACAAGCTCAAGTGACCCTACAGGGAACAGAAAAATGCTACAAGCTCAAGTGACCTTACAGGAAAAAGAAAAATGCTACAAGCTCAAGTGACCCTACAGGGAAAAGAAAAATGCTACAAGCTCAAGTGACCCTACATGGAACAGAAAAATGCTACAAGCTCAAGTGACCCTACAGGCAAAAGAAAAATGCTACAAGCTCAAGTGACCTTACAGGGAAAAGAAAAATGCTACAAGCTCAAGTGACCCTACAGGAAAAAGAAAAATGCTACAAGCTCAAGTGACCTTACAGGGAAAAGAAAAATGCTACAAGCTCAAGTGACCCTACAGGGAACAGAAAAATGCTACAAGCTCAAGTGACCTTACAGGAAAAAGAAAAATGCTACAAGCTCAAGTGACCCTACAGGGAAAAGAAAAATGCTACAAGCTCAAGTGACCCTACATGGAACAGAAAAATGCTACAAGCTCAAGTGACCCTACAGGGAAAAGAAAAATGCTACAAGCTCAAGTGACCTTACAGGGAAAAGAAAAATGCTACAAGCTCAAGTGACCC
>NC_090726.1:160249039-160266539 GCF_036898095.1 Palaemon carinicauda
CTCTTGTTGTTGGTGATATTATTGGTGCCAAGTGGAGATCAACCATTTGTTATTTCACCTACTGGTTTGAGCGGTAGGATTAGGCCATTTGGACAGTATGGGAAACAACCGTTAAATTCAACTGTATCCTTGCACACAGGGAGCTGTGGCTAACCATAATAAATAAAAATTATTAGTACAGAATCGAAACCAGGTGAATCTCACTCATTATACTAATAAATGTACTTGTGGGAAATGTAAATTAGGAGAATTTAGTATGTAAATATAATGTAAAATAATAAATTTTAAACTTAATGCTAAGAAATATGTACCTTTAAATACACAAAATTCTGGTCAATCTGTCTTTAAAAAAAAAGACGAAAATAAAACGGAAGTAAACCCTAACCTAAGAAATAAAGATGCATATGAGGTATTGATGATGATTAGCTGTGTCTAATCGCAATTAAATGGTGTTGTCACAGAGGAAAAAATAATTTACTCCATTCATATTTTAACGGCTTAATCAGTGTTCAATCAAATATTCCAATAACTCTTATATTAGTCGATTCTTTCACCACAGAATGCTTATCAGCCCCATTCTATTCTCTCATTAGCATAACTCTATCTTCATAATTTATCCTTAATCTCATTGACTTTTTTACTTGTTTCTCGTGAGATTTCATTCGTTACTGTCAATTATCAGCATAGGAAAATTTAATTACTTTTTGAGATTTGTACTTCATGTATTTCATTGTTGTACATTGTTACCTCACTACTCTGTTATAACGTTAGTATTCCTTGTATATTTTTGTATTTTCTTATATTTTTTTCGTAAAGAAAATTATTAGACCTAGTTTTCTGGAAAAGAAATGAGATTTATGTGAAAAAGTACTAACAATTTTCATGGCAGATTCGCTAACTTGAAATGTGAGTAATTTATCTTAACAAAATTTACCAATTGGACAGAAACTTTGAACACGCGATAAGCAAGTCCCCCTTTTTACATACAATACCTAGTGATTTATGCATACAATTATTTTGACAGGTATAATTTTTCCTTTATTTTAGACCTTGTAGTGTTAATTAAAATTTTCCTAACAAAAGTAGTCTTGAATTTGATGGTAAATAACGTAGCTTAGTAGATGTTATTCCGACAACGAAAGTATTCAGAGTTGTCTAAGTGGTTTTAGCATCCCTAGTATTAACACGTAGGATAATTTTTAAAGGTTCTTCCAATTTCCTGAGTTTCAGATTAGCAAGAAACAAGCAACTTTTACGGTAGATAAATTTCGTAATCATGTCAAATTATACCATTTCGTCAAAGGAAAATAACAATGGTGCAGTTTTTGTGATTACATTTCTTTTTAACTTGTTTTCCTTTTTGGTACATATATACTTTAGATGTTTGTAATAACCTCTGATATTTAGTATTTTCACCATCATTTACTCTCCCGAACTGTATCATATTGATTCACTATATATAATTCTGTAGAGGTATTTATAAAATTGAATTGATAAGAATAGTTTAATTGTCTCCTGGCAACATTTCTATGAATTTTTTCTCATATGTGCATACTATTCTAACCCAGTTAGAAAATATTTTGCAACAAGAATGGTAGTAACTGGGACTTTTAAGGCCAAAAGCCCATTTTAGCAAAACAAATCTATAGACAAAACATACATAAGTATCGCGGAAGTATTGTGGATTCAAGGAGAGCTTGATGCCTTAAACTAACCATTTCCTTTAGGATTTTGCATAGTAAACTCTGCTGCAGAAATCGTATGAATATTTATAAGACAAAAAAAATAATCCTATTTACAAAGCAATCCCTCCACTGACATGAGGGCATTTCCTCGTGGTTTTTATGATTGTTATTAGGTGCTGAGAGACATTCGTTTAAAGTTATTATGTGGTTATCTTTCCTAGATGGGCCGTAAATTCGATCTCCCATTTTGCAGGGTCGTTGCAAAGGATCGTATCAGCTTGCTAGGATTCCACTGGATTGAATCGCTATTTTGACTTGTTTATGGTTAGGCAATTTCGAAAGAAATGTCGGACGTCCCCTTGTTGTTAAAGTGTATATTTATTTCTGGGGCTAAGCTACTAAACGGAAAGTTGTATCTTCAACCTCATATAGTCTCTTTCGAGTAACACTATTGTAATTTTCTCTTTTTATGAAACTAAATGTTCCTGTGGTAATTATGGTTTACATAAGCTTAAAATAAAAAATAGTAACGATAGTTTTTTTAAGAATGCAATGACCTCTTAAGAACTAATTAAGCGTAAACTAGGTATAATGAGATTTTACAATTCAGACTTGCTGGCTTCTAAAAACCACTGTTTATGGACACTCGCAAAATATAACAGAATTATGAATCTCTGGTTTTGCATTTAATCCTTCAAATAACTATATGAGTAAATTTGTGTTCGTATTTAATTTTGAATGGAAAGAATGTTCTTTGGAAGGTCTTGAAACATAGCCTTGCTTCCTGGCAAAAAATGTATTTAAATGCAATGTGATATTTTCTGTTATAGAGTGAGACTTTAACAGCAGCTTAAAGTCAAGGATCCTTTTAAAATGCATTTTTATGTTCGATGTACCAAATTTATTTGATGCCCCACTATGAATTCGAATCTTAATAATGTTAAAAGTAGTATTACTAGCTCATTATTACTGATCGAATTTGCAATTCTTTATGTATTTTAGAAATGATTAATTTATGTGATTTATTCTTAACTTCTTTATTTTTATTTTTTCTTATTTCAATGAACATTTTATTCGTCGAACACTAGTTAATCAGGTTCAATACTTTTATTATATTCCCTATGATTATAAACGATTGGTGAGCATTGCAATAAATAGATAACATTTTAAAATCCTGAGTAATTTCCACTGACTTTTGGTCTTTGAAATATTTAATAAGGTTTATGTAAGTTATATATCTGCAAAATTAATATTTTTTCGGTTAAACGTCCATGATAATTAAGCTGTAGGACACATGGAATTACTGTGACACAAATGAGCTTGAACTCAACTCTAAACATTTACCAAAAAATATAGGAGTTCCAAAGCTTAAGTAAATTCCTTTTTTTTTTTCTTTTTTTACTAGGGGAGTCGTGTATTTCATACCGCCATTTTGGTAAAACTGCATTAACAAATCATCAATGATTTTAAAATCTATATGTGTTATTTTTATATTTTAATGAGTGATTTCTTTGTACTTAATAAACCACAAAATTATGCAAAGTCAAAAAATAATAGAAAGAATTAAATAAGCAATAATTATGACAATTAACATTAAGAAGATTCTGCTTAGGCTCCTCCAGCGAGATGGCTTTTCATTCCCTTTAAAGATATGAGCGCCCATCCACACATTCCCTCTTATCCCGTCACCGCTGGGAGCCTTGTTTGCGGAATTGGTAATGGCTAATAATAGTCATAAAAAAACGCTGGAAGCCTCTTAACGTTTTTCCCAGTCGAATACAAAGCCTTTACCCTTGCGAAAACCTCATTTGATATGGAAAAAAAAAAAAAATCTTGTGGTATATTTGATATTTCTGTTTCTCCAAAATAAAAGAAATTAATTTCTATCCAGGTACGTCTGGTTTAATTAGAATACTTCAGAATTATTGAGATATTTCAAAATATTTCTATTCATCACCTTTTGATTGACATATGTGGACGTGATGCCTGTAGTTTATATGATATGGCTCAGACAATCAATTTGAATTTAAAACCGTAATGTTTAGAGGTGTTGAGATTTTTTTGTTTGTTAGATTAGGGAGGCTTTGTGTAAGCTCTAGTATTAGCTGAAAACTAAATCGCCTGTGCTTTGATTGTTTTTCTGTTCAACTGGAAATGCTTTTGGATTAAACGATTTAACAACGTTCTTCGGTTTCCTTCTAATTACAGTATTGGCAATGGTTAAGAGAAAAGTACAAAACCATCAATCTTCTATTTTCGAAAGTATATGGATAATCGAATAACATGGTCGTAAGTTGTTACTGCCGCTATAATAGATGGTGACAGTGAGTTCCCATCCCTCCCATATGCCCTCTATTGTTTTCCTCCCGTCCAATTTCCGTCCGAGTCAGTTTCATTTTACTGATGCTGTTTTCCTCTCTTCTTGGGCCCCTCATCCTCCTCCTCCTCCTCCACCTCCTCCCCCTCCTCCTCCTCCTCCTCCTCCTCCTCCACTTTCCCAAATAACACCTCCGCTTCGCAGGTGTCTTTTTGATTCTATTCAGCATCAAAGCATTACTTCCATAGCTGTCTTCATCTCCAACCTAATCCCTCAATCTCTAGGCTTTGGTTGGGAGTGAAATAATGGGATTAGCGCTGGGTTTCTAGTGTTGGGGCTAGGGTGGCAGACTGTCGGGTGTTGGGTTGGTTTGGGGTGGTAGGGGAATGGTAAGTTAGGACCTGTACTACGGGAAAGTTATTGTTGACTGACGTCAGTCTGTTTCGGTCGCTGTCAAATACAAGCATGCTATAGCTTTGTATTACAGGCTGTTGTTATTGGTGATTTATATTGCTTACATTCTATTATTTTGAAATTTTATATCTTGAATAAGAAGTGATGTCATGCTGGGACATTTATTTATTTATTAGATTTGTCTTGTAAATATTTAATTTAGTATTTAGTGGATTGGATTTTCAATAAGTCCTTGCAAAGCCAAAATCAGTCAATGTTGCTTTTCTTTTTTTCAAGACATAAAATTTAAATTTCTGATTTAATTTACTTCTGAAAAGTTTTAAAATTTACTGATTTCCAAGAATTAGCTTTCGGAAATATGTAAGTTACCAAATGATAATTTCTTCTTTGGAAAATTTTGTGAAATTCTTTCAGCATCTCCTTGGAAAAAGAATTGAATTGAACCGTCATATGTAACAGCGATTTGTTTTACATAGATTGCTAGATACAGACAAATTGCCAGATGGGGAGATATTGTCAGGCGAACCATCAATTACGGGCTTGACTGGAGGGCAATTCTGTTTACTTGTTTCTTGATTCTGTTAATTATCGTTAGAAATATTAACTTGTGGGTATGTCCTATATCGTTATTTCAGTTTTTATTAGCTCGCTTATTTAAATGTCGCATAATCGTCTGAGTGATTTTTTTTACCCATGACTTATGAAATGTGATCAAAGTTTTCTCTAGGGGAAGTGAGCTCGAACAAATAGTTTTATATGTAAAATCAAACTTCACTAAAATGTTAGATGTACAACACGTAAATACATATTTATATATAAAAAAAAAATTCGTAATTAGAATTCACTGGACATAATAGAATGTAAATTTATACGTCTTGTTATACAACTTGGCTGCCATTTTTTCAATATTCATCTATGATTCTTTTTGGTATGAATTGAACTATCTGTTACTCACCTAAAATATAGATATATATATATATATATATATATATATATATTTATATATATATATATGTGTGTGTGTGTGTGTGTGCCTGTGTCTGTGTTTGTGTGGGTGTGTGTGCTTAAAATTATATGCGTATATAAATTAATATGTAAGAGTAATTTTCGTTGGATTAGTTGCTTTAGTTATTTTTTGTAGTTATATCATTATCACACTATTCCAATTAGTATGAAACAACATTCAACCTTTGTTGCTGTATCTGATTTAGGGTTTGGTATTTTTTTTTGATTATCTGATAAACAACGAAATTTTATTTTATTTATGCAGTCCTTAATAGGAGTCAACATATACTCTGTTCCTTGAAAGACGATAAGACAGGAACGATACCCGTATGGTCTCCCTTGTCTGTTTATGTTCCTCCCTCTTCCTTTCCTCAAACGACAAACGAGCTTTGATTGAGTCTTGTAAAATGTCGGGAAACTGAACTTTGACCCTTTTGCATTCAGATGAGATTTTAATGTATTCTTTTTGTTCATCTAGTTTCTAATGTCGATTTGCAACACTACAATTATTTGAGACTGTACGAAAGGTCAAATAACCTTTTTCCTTTTACGTTTGGGATACATATATTCGAATTTTTGGTTCATCTGAGGATTTTGATTTGATTTGATTATCTATAGAGTGGTTTCTCATGTGGAAATATATATATATATATATATATATATATATATATATATATATATATTTATGTATATACATATACACACAAATATATATATATATATATATATATATATACATATATATATATATATATATATATATATATATATATATATATATATATATATACACATACACACACAACATCAAGCCTCTTCCTATAACAGAGTATGAGCTCTGAGAAAAAATTGCACCAATCACTATCACATTTATCCTTTCACTAGTTTATATACTTCATACATCTACACAAGGGTCACCAGTATCACATCGTATCCTCTTACACACGCTGCGCCCCTCGCCATTATCTTGTTCGCATTCTTGTCCTTTCTGGATATTAAGGCCTTCCTTTCCAATAGGTCTTTCAGGCCATGTGCCCAATCCTTTCTAATCCTTATTCCCCTCATGCCTTCTAGCACTTCAGTTCTATACAATTGATTCTCCAAAATATCGTTGTCCGCTCTTTCCACATGACTAAGTACTCAATCCATTTTTCCACCCATGTTTACCTTTCAACCACTTTCATGCATTATCACGTTTCTTCCAATCATTTTTTCTTATGCCACCTACAGTACAGTAGCTAGAATCTCTTCTTCTTTATTCACATTTAACATGAGATGTTTAATATTTTCTTATGATCTTTTTCACATTCCCAGCTATCTTCTCCTAAATATGTTGTCAGGTTTACTCATAAGCGTTTATATGCATCATTTATGTGCATTCTAATACTATGCATATTAACATCAATGCTTCACCATCCGAGTTTCCATTTACCCTAATTGTCGTTCTCATGTTTACATTTATTGTCCACTTTCAGAATGTTTTACCAGTTTCTTCAGTTTCCCTCTAGTGTTCCCAATCAGTGCTGTATCATCTGTAAACGTCAACCATTCCATGATCCATTCAAAGCCATCTCTCTATCCCTCTTTTATATCCACTGCCATTTATCCGCCTTTTTATCACTTAGAAATATATCAAGAAATCATGAAGAGATAACACACCCTTTTCACTGAAACATTTTCTCACCGAGTGAGGCCCTCATACTTCAACGCATGCTTTGCCTCCATCATAAAAACTTTTTATCACTCGCAACAACCCACCTCTTGTACTATATTTTGCAAAAGGTAATTTCAACAACTTCAAACATCTTATTTTGCTCATGCATAGCATCCTTCATTTCCATCAAGGAGACTTGACTCGATAATGCCTTCCTACATTCGCCACTGGGACTTCTTTAGAAAATTCATGCTAGATTTCTTGCTTCACTTATTCTGTTACTCAGCCTTTCTCTTATTTTACCATTATTGCCATATTTATTCCACAACACTTATAAAAATCCACCGTTTCCCTTCCTCCACAATCTCTTGATATACATAGTATGTATATGTATATGTATATATATATATATATATATATATATATATATGTGTGTATATATATATATATATATATATGTATATATATATTTATTTATATATATATATATATATATATATATATATATATATATATATATATATTTATATATGTATAACCAAATTTTTTAAAGAAAATAATAACTTAGTACTTTTATGTCTTTTACTAAGAGCAAAGGTTGAATCTGCAAGAATATCTGCGATACAAAAAAAAGCACTGAAAAACAAAAATAAAATTTCTTCCCGGTTCTCATCAGAATTGTGTAAGTTAAGTTATTCAGCCAGTCCCTATAGATCTTAAAAGCTGTCGATTTGAAGTTAGATCGAGTTTCATCCGTGATTGACAACTCTCTTCTTGAGTTGATTACTCAAATATACTTGTCATTCATTCGACCTCTCCTTTGGGGAGAACCATGTTTCTCTTTCTGACCTTTACCTTCTGACAAGATTCTTTTCATTGGATGTCATGTTTCTCAGTTTTTGTCAGTGAAAAGTAAATGTGTGCCTGTTTCTATATTGACGTTCCTATTGCAGAGCATAGATACCTAGAAAATCTGCATTTAGTGTGACTTTATGTGTGTATATGTGTATGTACACACACACACATATATATATATACATATATACATATATATATATATATATATATATATATAGAGAGAGAGAGAGAGAGAGAGAGAGAGAGAGAGAGAGAGAGAGAGAGAGATTTATATATGAATATATATATATGTGTGTGTGTATAGAATTATATATATACTGGATATATATATATATATATACATACAGTATATATTTATATAGGTCCATATATATATATATATATATATATATATAATTGATTTTGCTCCGTATTTAAATCAGTAACCAGTTGATGTAAAACAGATGCTAACAATCTCTTCAAAATAATTCAAGATCAAGTCTAGTTAGAGATAAAAGTGAAGATAATTTGTTCTCTGTGTGTCTGTCTGTCTCTCTAAACTATGATGATTGTCATAAGGGAATACTAGGTAATTGGGTAGGAATGTTTTTGGTGACCGGGTGATTAGCAAATAATTTTGAAAGGGAAAGTTATACATACAGTATCTGTTTACTCAATTATTCAAGATCCTTTTCTTATATGAAAAAAAATACTATGTTATGAAGACTAAATTTCATCCAGTCAGTTTACTCGGCTAAAAAATAAAGATTTTTATTTTCGTAACATCGGGATTTGTTCTTTCATGTTGGATATATATATATATATATATATATATATATATATATATATATATATAAAGCCTTTTAGTACCCAGCTGGTTACTTGATAAACGAAGTTAAGCTACTTTGAAGGAAGTCTTTACTTGGGTTGGTAACCACCTAGAAATGCCATATCCTGTTAAGGCGTAAGCCCTTTGACCATTCGTTGGTTCAATATAATACTATAACAACTTCACCCTAGGAGACTTACTGAGATTTGGAAGGCTATCTCCAGAAGCCACGGGTTTGAGGGGAAAAGCCATATATATATATATATATATATATATATATATATATATTTATATATATATATATATATATTTGTATGTATGTATGTATGTATGTATATATATATATATGTGTGTATATATATATATATATATATATATATATATATATATATATAATTCCCATGAATTGGTTTATTCATAAGTCTGAAAGAGCATGAAGAGAAAGAGGGAACAGGGTTTTAAGTGGATTCTTGAAACGAATTTATTTATTCCTGTATTTACGAGAGAGAGAGAGAGAGAGAGAGAGAGAGAGAGAGAGAGAGAGAGAGAGAGAGAGAGAGAGAGAGAGCGATGATTTTGATTTGTTGCGTTTCAGTCATCCCACAACCTTCACTCAAGTCAGGTCATCCCCCTCTGTAACCTTTCTTCATCACATCTACACTTTTACGTATAAATATTTGTGTTCCATTTCCACTATAAGCTTCCTTTTGAAAAATTCTTCCTACAACCTTTTCTTTTTTTATCCCGGCCATTTTTTCCCCTTAACATTCAGGTCGACGTTGTCTCTTTTCTCCTGTCCTCTCTGGGGAAGTCACATTTTCTTCCTATAAAACGATGAGGAATAACATGTTGGTCCCTCGACTCAGCGGCGTCCTTCCAGATTTTGCTAAATGGAAAAGAACTTGATGTGATTTGGCTTTCTTCTTTTAACCTTTTTTTCCAGTTTATAAATGTTATTTATTCACTGGTTTCTCTCTAGTATTGAAAGAATAAGCTGGCTTTACACTTGGAAAGGTTATTGATGGTAAAAGGTGTAACTACGACATATATATATTTTTATGTGCAAGCACGCTGATATATTCATGCACGGGTATATGGATAAATTCATATGCATAAATGCCGCCTTATGTGTGTATATATATATATATATATATATATATACATATATACATATATATATATATATATATATATATATATATATACAGAGAGAGAGAGAGAGAGAGAGAGAGAGAGAGAGAGAGAGAGAGAGAGAGAGAGAGAGAGAGAGAGAGATTTATGACGAATTAGAAGGAATGTCGTTTTAGGATGGAGATGGCGCCAGGCTTTGTAATTGGCTGTCGCTTGTTGTAAGGGGCACCATAATTCTGGATTTATGGCCTTTTATAGCAAAGACTTTTTTATAGGGATTTCTCCCAATGGTATGTATTTAATAAAAGTGATATTTCGATAATGCGGTATATTGGAGACACGACTTTGAATGTATTTCGTCATTCTTACCTTTTGAAATCATATTTTGTGACGCTCTTTAATTTATAAAACACCCGAAGTGAATACGATGACTTTAAGATTTCATTTTATTGTAAAAACCTGTTCTCTAAAATTATTTTTAGGTCGAGGGAGGCTACAATTCACAACTTCTGACTAATTATATCGTACGGAATTCACAACGAAGATCAACAGGAACACAATTGATTCCTGATCATGGCCACTAACCAATTCACATGAAGTAATATATACATAGGCTATATATATGTTTATATATATGTGTGTGTGTATGTGTGCATATATATATAGTGTATATATATATGTGTGTGTGTAAGTGTAAGTTTATATATATATACATATATATATGTTTATATATATAAATATATATATATATATATATATATATATATATATTTATATATGTATATATATATATATATATATATTATCATTGTGTGTATATATACATACATACATACATACATACATATATGCACATGCGTATATATAAATTATCTGATAGATCCTTATTAAACTTAAAAGTATCCATGCTTTAAGTTGCATTGCAGAGGTATTCAATCCAGAACGATGCACCAAGTGATTTCCCTTGAATCCTAGTGACAATGAATCTTGCTCCTCCCTGTCTAGAAAATTGGTATCGCCGAGCCTTTTAGGAGACAAGTGGTAGTAATAAACCAGCGTTATACATCATATAAGTCACTCGGTAAAAGGTCAAGTTTGAAAATCATTTTCCAAGAACTATATATAGGTGTTGGTTCGGTTTTTCTTAACTTCAAGGGAATGATTCATAACAAAATAGACTCGCTGGTCCATTTTAGCTTTTGTGATGTTTTTGTTATTTTTAATGTTTGTATATCTATCTTTATACATCTATCTATATGTATGTATGTATACATTTATATATATATATATATATATATATATATATATATATATATATATATATATACATACATACATACACAGATATACATATATACAGAGAGAGAGAGAGAGAGAGAGAGAGAGAGAGAGAGAGAGAGAGAGAGCACTTGAAGTTTTGTAATGATTGTTTTCTTTTATTGGTTACACTCTCTCTCTCTCTCTCTCTCTCTCTCTCTCTCTCTCTCTCTCTCTCTCTCTCTCTCGAAGTTGCTCATTCAAAATGGTAGATTTTCCTATCATACTCTTGTACGAGAAACATCAGACGTTGATAGTTTATTCACAAGTGATCTTATTTTGGATCTCTGTGAAAGCCATAGTAAGCAGTGATTTGGATTTTATGTTAATATTTGACCTACGTTACTACGGCAAGTACTTAAATTCTCTCTGATATTATTCACTCACAAGGATCATGTCGACAGCAGTTCCCCATTTCTTTTCATTGAATGGAACCACTGTATCATCACTATGAAATTCTTTATCACCACTGATACTTGGCGGCAGTTTCATACGATTGTCCATCTGAAACAAAACCGATGCAAATATATTAATTATAAATATTTTGTATTTTTAGCTGCTATGTACAGAGGAAATTAATAAAATGTGTTTAATTCATTCCACTAGCTGAAATATCTTTTGAATGTTGAGAAACCAAAAGGCTAAGAACACACCCGTGTCTCTTACGTATTCCTGAAAAGTTTTGACGTTCTATAGACATGACCTTCTGGTTTGCTCTTAACTTGAATCATGGTGGTCAAGTGGGACCTCTGCTCAAGACGTATGTCCAGTTTCCCTAAGACTTATACGTTTTCAAAGCTGATTCAAGGTTTACAGTTTTATGATGTTAAATTCCTTTTTAGTATCTAATAAAAGAAATTACAAGAGGTTCATTTTTTAAATGTTTGTAAACGTTATTGGCTACTGTATTCATGATACCGTTAAAACAAAATCAACTATTTCCGCATTCTACTCGAAAATTTATGCATATACTACAAAACAATTTTGGGCACAAGTGAAGTATTTCCAGAAAATAAAATGATTTAAAAAAACTGAAATCATGTATAAGGCAAATGAGATTTCTTTTTAGAATCATGACCTTATTTTTCTTGATGAATAGATGTTGCACGATACTTACTGATATTATGAAGGAAGCAATGTCGTTAGGTATCTGGTAGTTACCTAATTGTAGTGTTCGCAACAACGGATCAAGGAACCTCATCCAAATATATTTGCTATAATTGGGAGGCAAAATCCTCTTTCTGAAAACGTTCATGTTGTATAGATGGGGTCAACGAACTGTCGGAAATGAAGGATTTCAACTTTCAGAAAGAAAGAGAATGCACGTAAGGTTGAGGTGAAGGTGTAGGGTCAATGTTTTGGAGGGTTTGTTTATAATGAAATCATCCAAGAATCCAAGAATTAGTAGCAGTTAGATTATGAATGTGGATTACACACGTTATATATGTGTATATATATATATATATATATATATATATATATATATAACACAAACATATATATATATATATATATATATATATATATATATATGTATATATATATGTATATGTATATATATATATATATATATATATATATATATATATATATATATATGTATGTATATATAGTGCAAGTAAGTACCATGTTGCACTTTCTTGTTATGCCAAAAAGATTTCTCAGTGAATAAAGATATGGACCACAAAAAAGATGATGGAAGAAAGCTTTGAATATATCTTTTGTATAATTTACAAAAAATGCACATATTCTTATAAATGGTGTTCGTTAATAATTGTGGAACCATTTCTGCACAAGCATATATATATATATATATATATATATATATATATATATATATGCTTGTGCGTTTGAATTTTGAGTATACACATAGTAGTTTTGCCATTGAATGTACGAGTATATTTATGTACGTATTATGGGGGTATTGCAGTCAAAATGAAAAAAAAAAATGGACAAGTAGATGAATATCGTACAAACAACTCTGAAATATAAAAGAAAAAAAAAAGGCTGCTCAGGGTGCCCAAATAATCTTGATCCTTGCACGAAAATTTCATATCATTTATTGAGTATTTTTATAGATGCTCCAAATTTTTTATCCTGGAGTTTTATACCAAACACTTCACATGAAGTATGCATTGCTTTCTTATTTGTTTTATTGACATCAACCTATATTAAGATATGAAAAAAAAAATTATTTCTAACATATAGAGTTGTGGTATTTACACACACTGACACATAACGTGCGCTCGCACTACTGAAAAGAAAAATTTTAAATACACTGGAAAAGATTTCAACAGTCTGAAGAAATCCTTTGTTCGCATGTCAAGATGAGATTTCAAACACGCAGACAAGAAATGGAAGGTTCCCCATTTAAGATAGCCGAAAACTATTAATCAATGTAAGATTTCGGAAATTATTTGGATGGTGACATGGTCTCTATGAAGTTGCCTTTAGGAAATAGTAGTGATAATGACAAAAGGTGATGGTTTTTATATCATGTAGTAGACATGATATGTATAAAGAGAAATTTCTTAACATGAAAAATGCAATTGGAATCGGTGATGGTCAAATATTTTCATTCACAGTTATTTATCAATAATTTCCCTGAGGTGTTTCATATCCAACATATCAGTAAGTTAGTTTGATGCGTAAAGACTTTTTAGTTAGGCTCTATAAAGCTAGAAAAACACTCTGAGAGTGAAGACCTCCGCTACGACTGCTTATTTCTCGAAACCAGCTTACCTGTCCCAGAATCACTTTAGACCAGGCCTAGGCGTATTTGAAGTCTGTGTGACAACCATGTGCGAACTTGGGGTTAAGGTTAGTGTTAATTCGGTCGTCCTTTTGTTCAACTTTGACCTAGGACTTTCAAAATTGAATCACTTCCACGTCTCAACATAAAAATCGATCCCTGAAAGTTTCACTACTCTATGAGTAAAATTATTGCCGGGAAGATGTTCACAAACAGATAAACGCCCAAACAGACAAACAGGGGCGAAAACATAACCGCCTCCCAACTTCGTTGGCGGAGGTAAAAATATCGTTTCCCTAATGGCCTGTCTCCCTTGCAGGAAAACTGCTTTACTAATGTTCGAAATTCTATATTCATAAGTGGACTACTACCATTAGGTGTAAAATAAAATGTGTAATTTTTCTCACAGCTTTCTGGAAACACAGACTGCATTTTCAGGGTATTTTTTTTTCTTTTTCAGGTGAGTGAGTGATCCTACAGATGATATCTTTTCCTTCAGGTAAGACTCGGGTAGAAAGACAGGTTCACCAAAAGAAACAGCTACTTTGATGATAGTAATGATCCTGATGATGGTTATTATTATTATTATTATTATTATTATTATTATTATTATTATTCATTACGACTATACATTACTTAGAAGAAGACCTATGGTGTCAATTAAAACAATGGAGAGCCATATAATTTGGGTAGTGAAAAAAAAAATTCCGGTGGTAATATATTTCACGGGTATCATGCTTCTTTCTTGTGAAAGATTTATGCTCTCTCTCTCTCTCTCTCTCTCTCTCTCTCTCTCTTTCCTTTGATTTTTTCCAAGAACTTGTTCCAAGCCCTGAGAGGTCTTTGGTCTCGCAACCCTTGGGAGTCATTGAGCCTCATAAAATAACGGGGAGTGAGTTTACACAGTGTCCAGGATAGATCAAGGAGGCTCCACGGCCTATCCTTTCTCTCCGTAAAGGATGATGAGCCGTAAACATGTCCAGAACATGTCAGCCTTTTCCTCAGCGCAAGATTTACTTCCCTGCGATTTGCATATAAGTTAGCGAATGGTTCGTGTCGCATCTCTGAATTTATGGGAACATGATTTTTTTTTTCTTCCCGACTTTCTTTCTCTCTGCTACTCTCACCTGAGCTCTCTGTTGATTGATTGAATACTTTAACTTGCAGAGTTGTAAATAACGGAAGTTTGGACGCAGAAATTACTCTTTTTGTGACGTGCTGGTTTTCATCTCCAAACCAATTTGTCTCTCCATTTTATTTTTTATTGTTACTATGTCCGTTTTCTAGGTTCTACTATATCACTCCCTCTGACATCTTTTTTCATTTTATCACGGGCATTCTTAATGAGTTATTCCTAGCTAACATTTTAGTTAATATGTATATGTGTGGTAATACTATTTTGCTTATCTTTATGTAAAAGAAAATGATTCCCATCGTAAATAGACCATTATTTAAAACAAGGTTGCGGTTAGTATCAAGCGACTGCTCAGTACCGCGGCTTTTAACCCCTGGCTAGATGAGGTCATTATTTTGGTGCCCCCTTGTATTGACCTTCACATCAAACATATGTTCTTAGAAAGCTTACGGCCTTTGATTTCTTGGTTGTTGTTTTTCTTGAACAAAGAACCATATCATTAGTTGATAGATCTTGTTAAGACATAATAATTTCTCCGGTTATATTTTAGTTTTATCAGTAAAAGGTAAATGCTCTCTCTCTCTCTCTCTCTCTCTCTCTCTCTCTCTCTCTCTCTCTGTTTACATGCTTCTTTGTTCTTTTGTAATGTTAAAAAATAAAAGGCCATCTTACTCTCTCCCTCTTTTCCTCTTTGTTTTGATCCTTTGTTTTATTAAGAAATTGTAGTCTCTCTCTCTCTCTCTCTCTCTCTCTCTCTCACTCTCTGTAGACACAAGTATTTCCTTTGATTTAAGTGATCTAATTTTGTCCCTCCACCTCCTCCTCCTCCCCCTCTTCGCCCTCTCCTTACCAAGGGGCTTTGTTCCTTCAAAGTTGGCGAAGCGAGTAGATGATGAGGCTAAAGTGAAATTGAATTAAAGAGCAAATTGCCTTAACGTGGCTGGAAAACAGTGGCTGGGGCAAGGCCTCATTGTCACCCCTGTCGTCTGTTGTTTAGTCGTTGGCGATCCCTCTCTAATGATGTTAAGACGCGATGGAGAACTTACAATGTCGCAATCGTGCGCTGTTTTACAAGCCTACTGTATATCTGTACACATAGGGTGCGCTCTATATTACATCACAGAATCGTGCAGTTTTCTTTATACACACATACATACACACTCACACCCACACACACCCACACACACACACACACATACAATGTATGTGTATATATATATATATATATATATATATATATATATATACAGTATAGATATGTTTGTGTGTGTATTTGTGTGTACTTGCACAGCATGACTTGCAAGTACGTATTATATGAAAACTCCTAAACATAAGAAGTACAAATATACTAGGGGACTGCTTAACATCGTATACTGTACATGCATAGTATACTGTACCATATCAAAAACTTTCATCTGTAAACGTATTTCATACCCTAAAATGCCCACAGGTTCATACGTACATATTCACACAGATACCGTCAATCTACATATACTACCTTCACCTTTCATTCCATGTTTATTTTGTGTTTAAATGTCAGTGACTAAGATGGTACATTCACAAAACGTATTTAAAAGAGTATTAGTCCTAGGAAGCAATAATTAATTTGTTTATCTTCTTACTTTTCAAATTTGACTTATCTTACAAAAGATTTATACAAGTATGAAAATTTGGCGGTATACACATAAGGTATATTGTTTCATTCATATACTGTATTCCTGTCATTAGTTGTATTTTGTTCAAATTAATGCATAATCTCGACATCGCTTGTTTTTTTGTCAAATTTTCAATGGAATTTCTGGAGATACTTTGAAACAGAGTTTGAGTTTCTTAAAGATTTTGTTTATAGGAAGAAAACATTATATTTTAAATAGATTACATGAATCTATATTAGAAGTGTTAGCATTGTACCTTTTCTAGAGCACTGGAATATAAAATGAAAGGTGTTGTTATACTTGACGTATGAATCATAGAACACGAGGTTTGGTTGGTTATGGATAAGTAGAGTCACTTCAGAAATGTTTATGGTTGTTTACAGTTAATTATTCCACATTTTTTAAAACATTGCAGACAAAATCACGTATTATGCTTGCATGATTATATTTACTTGAGTGTTTCATCTTCTAATCAGAATATTTATTATTATTATTATTATTATTATTACAAGCCAAGCTATAACCCTAGTTGGAAAAGGAAGATGTTATAAGGTCCAGGGCTCTAACAGGAAAAAATAGCCCAGTGAGGAAAGATATCAAGACAATAAATAAACTACAAGAGAAGTAATAAACAATAAAAAAACTATTTTAAGAATAGGAAAAACAATAAATTACACATTTCATATATAAACTATAAACATGAAAAAAATAAAACAAGCGGAAGAGAAATAAGATAGAACACTGTACCCTCAAGCAAGAGAACTCTAAT
>NC_090726.1:160270639-160285639 GCF_036898095.1 Palaemon carinicauda
TATATATATGTTATCATTGTATATATATATATATATATATATACGTACATACATACATACATATATTATGCACTTGCGTAAATATAAATTATCTGATAGATCCTTATGAAACTTAAAAGTAACCATGCTTTAAGTTGCATTGCGGAGGTATTCAATCCACAACGATGCACCAAGTGATTTCCCTTGAATCCTAGTGACAATGAATCTTGCTCCTCCCTGTCTAGAAAATTGGTATCGCCGAGCCTTTTAGGAGACAAGTGGTAGTAATAAACCAGCGTTATACATCATATAAGTCACTCGGTAAAAGGTCAAGTTTGAAATTAATTTTCCAAGAACTATATATAGGTGTTGGTTCGGTTTTTCTTAACTTCAAGGGAATGGTTCATAACAAAATAGACTCTCTGGTCCATTTTAGCTTTTGTGATGTTTTTGTTACTTGTAATGTTTGTATATCTATCTATATGCATGTGTATATATATATATATATATATAGTAATATTGATATTTATATATATATATATATATATATATACATATACATACAGATATACATATATACAGAGAGAGAGAGAGAGAGAGAGAGAGAGAGAGAGAGAGAGAGCACTTGAAGTTTTGTAATGATTGTCACGGAATGTAATTAACTTTTCTTTTATTGGTTACACACACACAAACTCTCTCTCTCTCTCTCTCTCTCCTCTCTCTCTCTCTCTCTCGAAGTTGCTCATTCAAAATGGTAGATTTTCCTACCATACTCTTGTACGAGAAACATCAGACGTTGATAGTTTATTCACAAGTGATCTTATTTTGGATCTCTGTGAAAGCCATAGTAAGCAGGGATTTGGATTTTATGTTAATATTTGACCTACGTTACTACGGCAGGTACTTAAATTTTCTCTGATATTATTAACTCACTCGGATCATATCGATAGCAGCTCCCCATTTCTTTTCATTGAATGGAACCATTGTATCATCACCATGAAATTCTTTATCACCACTGATACTTGGCAGTTTCATACGATTGTCCATCTGAAACAAAACCGATGCAAATATATTAATTACAAATATTTTGGATTTTTAGCTGCTATGTACAGAGGAAATTAATCAAATGTGTTTAATTCATTCCTCTAGCTGAAATATCTTTTGAATGTTGAGAAACCAAAAGGCTAAGAACACACCCTTGTCTCTTACGTATTCCTGAAAACTTTTGACGTTCTAGAGACATGACCTTCTGGGTTTGCTCTTAACTTGAATCATGGTGGTCAAGTGGGGCCTCTGCTCAAAACGTATGTTCAGTTTCCCTAAGATTTATACGTTTTCAAAGCTGATTCAAGGTTTATATACAGTTTTATGATGTTAGGTTCCTTTTTAATATCTAATAAAAGAAATTACAAGAGGTTTATTTTTTAATTGTTTGTAAGCGTTATTGGCTACTGTATTCATGATATCGTTAAAACAAAATCAACTATTTCTGCATTCTACTCGAAAATTTATGCATATATTACAAAACAATTTTGGGCACAAGTAAAGTATTTCCAGAAAATGAAATGATTTAAAAAAACTGAAATCATGTTTAAGGCAAATGAGACCTCTTTTTAGAATCAGGACCTTATTTTTCTTCATGAATAGATGTTGCACGATACTTACTAATATTATGAAGGAAGCAATGACGTTAGGTATCTGGTTGTTACCTAATTGTGGTGTTCGCAACAACAGATCAAGGAATCTCATCCAAATAGATTTGCTATAATTGGGAGGCAAAATCCTCTTGTTCATGTTGTATAGATGGGGTCAACGAACTGTCGGAAATGAAGGATTTCAACTTTCAGAAAGAAAGAGAATGAACGTAAGGTTGAGGTGAAGGTGTAGGGTCAATGTTTTGGAAGGTTTGTTTATAATAAAATCATCCAAGAAGCCAAGAATTAGTAGCAATTAGGTTATGAATGTGGATTACACACATTATATATATATATATATATATATATGCATATGCATATGTATATATATTGCAAGTAAGTACCATGTTGCACTTGTTATGCCGAAAAGATTTCTCAATGAATAAAGAATAATATGAAAATTTCTATTTGGTTTCTTTGGAATTTGCAGAGGACTCTTTTTAAAGCTTTCTTTTATCATCCGTAGACTGGACCACAAAAAAGATGAAGGAAGAAAGCTTTAAATATATCTTTTGTATAATTTACAAAAAAATTAAATATTCTTATAAATGGTGTTCTTTAATGATTGTGGAACCATTTCTGCACACTCATATACATACATACGTATATATATATATATATATATGTATATATATACATATATATATATATATATATATATATATACATATATATATGTATGTATATACTGTATATATGCTTGTGTGTTTGAATTTTGAGTATACACATAGTAGTTTTGCCATTGAATGTACGAGTATATTTATGTACGTATTATGGGGGTATTGCAGTCAAAATTAAAAAAAAATGGACTAGTAGACGAATATCGTACAAACAACTCTGAAATATAAAAGAAAAAAAAAGGCTGCTCGGGGTGCCCAAATATTCTTGATCCTTGCACGAAAATGTCATACCATTTATTGAGTATTTTTATAGATGCTCCAAATTGATTATCCTGGAGTTTTATACCGAACACTTCACATGAAGTATGCAGTGTTTTCTTATTTGTTTTATTGACATCAACCTATATTAAGATATGAAAAAAGATTATTTCTGACATATAGAGTTGTGGTATTTACACACACTGACACATAACGTGCGCTCGCACTACTGAAAAGAAAAATTTTAAATAGACTGGAAAAGATTTCAACAGTCTGAAGAAATCCTTTGTTCGCATGTCAAGATGAGATTTCAAACACGCAGACAAGAAATGGAAGGTTCCCCATTTAAGATAGCCGAAAACTATTAATCAATGTAAGATTTCGGAAATTATTTGGATGGTGACATGGTCTGTATGAAGTTGCCTTTAGGAAATGGTAGTGATAATGACAAAAGGTGATAGTTTTTATTCGTACATATGACACGTCCATTCATAGTGCTAAATGTAGTAGACATATGTATAAAGAGAAATTTCTTAACATGAAAAATGCAAATGGAATCGGTGATGGTCAAATATTTTCATTCACAGATATTTGTCAATAATTTCCCTGAGGTATTTCATATCCAACATATCAGTAAGTTAGTTTGATGCGTAAAGACTTTTTAGTTAGGCTCTATAAAGCTAGAAAAACACTCCGGGAGTGAAGACCTCCGCTACGGCTGCTTATTTCTCGAAACCAGCTTACCTGTCCCAGAATCACTTTAGACCAGGCCTAAGCGTATTTAAGTCTGTGTGACAACCATGTGCGAGCTTGGGGTTAAGGTTAGTGTTAATTCGGTCATCCTTTTGTTCAACTTTGACCTAGGACTTTCAAAATTGAATCACTTCCACGTCTCAACATAAAAATCGATCCCTGAAAGTTTCACTACTCTATGAGTAAAATTATTGCCGGGAAGATGTTCACAAACACATAAACGCCCAAACAGACAAACAGGGGCGAAAACATAACCGCCTCCCAACTTCGTTGGCGGAGGTAAAAATATCGTTTCCCTAATGGCCTGTCTCCCTTGCAGAAAAACTGCTTTACTAATGTTCGAAATTCTATATTCATAAGTGGACTACTACCATTAGGTGTAAAATAAAATGTGTAATTTTTCTCACAGCTTTCTGGAAACACAGACTGCATTTTCAAGGTATTTTTTTTTCTTTTTCAGGTGAGTGAGGGATCCTACAGATGATATCATTTCCTTCAGGTAAGACTCGAGTAGAAAGACAGGTTCACCAAAAGAAACAGCTACTTTGATGATAGAAATGATCCTGATGATAATTATTATTATTATTATTATTATTATTATTATTATTATTATTATTCATTACGACTATACATTATTTAGAAGAAGACCTTTGGTGTCAATTAAAACAATGGAGAGCCATATAATTTAGGTAGTGAAAAGAAAAATTCCGGTGGTAATATATTTCACGGGTATCATGCTTCTTTCTTGTAAAAGATTTATGCTCTCTCTCTCTCTCTCTCTCTCTCTCTCTCTCTCTCTCTCTCTCTCCTTTGATTTTTTCCAAGAACTTGTTCCAAGCCCTGAGAGGTCTTTGGTCTCGCAACCCTTGGGAGTCATTGAGCCTCATAAAATAACGGGGATTGAGTTTACACAGTGTCCAGGATAGATCAAGGAGGCTCCACGGCCTATCCTTTCTCTCCGTAAAGGATGATGAGCCGTAAACATGTCCAGAACATGTCAGCCTTTTCCTCGGCGCAAGATTTACTTCCCTGCGATTTGCATATAAGTTAGCGAATGGTTCGTGTCGCATCTCTGAATTTATGGGAACGTGATTTTTTTTTTTCTTCCCGACTTTCTTTCTCTCTGCTACTCTCACCTGAGCTCGCTGTTGATTGATTGAATACTTTAACTTGCAGAGTTGTAAATAACGGAAGTTTGGACGCAGAAATTACTCTTTTTGTGACGTGCTGGTTTTCATCCCCAAACCAATTTGTCTCTCCATTTTATTTTTTATTGTTACTATGTCCGTTTTCTAGGTTCTACTATATCACTCCATATGACATCTTTTTTCATTTTATCACGGGAATTCTTACTGAGTTATACCTAGCTAACATTTTAGTTTATATGTATATGTGTGGTATTACTCTTTTGCTTATCTTTATGTGAAAGAAAATGATTCCCATCGTAAGTAGATCATTATTTAAAACAAGGTTGGGGTTAGTATCAAGCGACTGCTCAGGGCCGCGGCTTTCAACCCCTGGCTAGATAAGGTCATTATTTTGTGCCCCTTGTATTGACCTTCACATCAACATATGTTCTTAGAAAGCTTACGCCCTTTGATTTCTTGGTTGTTGTTTTTCTTGAACAAAGAACCACAGCATTAGTTGATTGATCTTGTTAAGATATAATAATTTCTCCGGTTATATTTTAGTTTTATCAGTAAAAGGTAAATGCTCTCTCTCTCTCTCTCTCTCTCATCTCTCTCTCTCTCTCTCTCTGTTAACATGCTTCTTTGTTCTTTTGTAATGTTAAAAAATAATAGGCCATCTTACTCTCTCCCTCTCCTCTTTGTTTGGATCCTTTGTTTTTATTAAGAAATTGTAGTCTCTCTCTCTCTCTCTCTCTCTCTCTCTCTCTGTAGACACAAGTATTTCCTTTGATTTAAGTGATCTAATTTTGTCCCTCCACCTCCTCCTCCTCCCCCCTCTTCGCCCTCTCCTTACCAAGGGGCTTTGTTCCTTCAAAGTTGGCGAAGCGAGTAGATGAGAGGCTAAAGTGAAATTGAATTAAAGAGCAAATTGCCTTAACGTGGGCTGGAAAACAGTGGCTGGGGCAAGGCCTCATTGTCACCCCTGTCGTCTGTTGTTTAGTCGTTGGCGATCCCTCTCTAATGATGTTAAGACCCGATGGAGAACTTACAATGTCGCAGTCGTGCGCTGTTTTACAAGCCTACTGTATATCTGTACGCATCGGGTGCGCTCTATATTACATCACAGAATCGTGCAGTTTTCTTTATACACAACATACATACATACACACACACCCACACACACACAATGTATATATATATATATATATATATAATATATATATATATGTATATATATACATATATATATAAATATATATATACATAATATATATATATATATATACAGTATAGATATGTTTGTGTGTGTATTTGTGCTGTACTTGCACAGCATGACTTGCAAGTACGTATTATATGAAAACTCCTAAACATAAGAAGTACAAATACACTAAGGGACTGCTTAACATCGTATACTGTACATGAATAGTATATTGTACATATCAAAAACTTTTACCTGTAAACATATTTCATACCCTAAAATGCCCACATGTTCATACGTACATATTCACACAGATACCGTCAATCTACATATACTACCTAGACCTTTCATTTCATGTTTATTTTGTATTTAAATGTCAGTGACTAAGATGGTACATTCACAAAACGTATTTAAAATAGTATTAGGCCTTGGAAGCAATAATAAAGTTGTTTTTCAAATGTCTTGTCTTACAAAAGATTTATATAGGCATGAATATTATGTCGTTATACACATAAGGTATATTGTTTCATTCATATAATGTATTCCTGTCATTAGTTGTACTCTTGTTCAAATTAATGCTTAATTTCGACGTTGCTTGTTTTTTTATCAAATTTTCAATACAATTTCGGGACATACTTTGAAACAGGGTTGGAGTTTCTTAATGATTTGTTTATAGGAATCAAACATTATTTTATAAATAGATTACATGAATCTGTATTAGAAGTGTTAGCAATGTACCTTTTCTAGAGCACTGGAATATAAAATGAAAGGTGTTGTTATACTTGACGTATGAATCATAGAACTCGATGTTTGGTTGGTTATGGATAAGTAGAGTCACTTCAGCATTGTTTATGGTTGTTTACAGTTAATTATTTCACATTTATGAAAACATTGCTGACAAAATCTCGTATTATGCTTGCATGATTATATTTACGTAAGTGTTACTTCTTCTAATCAGAATATTTATTATTATTATTTTATTATTATTATTATTGTTATTATTATTATTATTATTATTATTATTATTATTATTATTATTATACAAGCCAAGCTATAATCCTACTTGGAAAAGGAAGATGTTATAAGCTCAAGGGCTCTAACAGAAAAAATAGCTCAGTGAGGAAAGATATCAAGACAATAAATAAACTACAAGAGAAGTAATAAACAATAAAAAAACTGTTTTAAGAATAGGAACAACAATAAATTACAAATTTCATATATAAACTATAAACATGAAAAATATAAAACAAGCGGAAGAGAAATAAGATAGAACACTGTACCCTCAAGCAAGAGAACTCTAATCCAAGACAGTGGAAGGCCATTGTACAGAAGCTATGGCAACTGCCCAAGACTAGAGAATAAAGGTTTGATTTTGGAATGTCCTCCTAGAAGCTGCTTACCATAGCTAAAGAGCATCTTCTACCCTTGCCAAGAGGAAATTATCAACTGAACAATTACATTGCGGTAGTTAACCCCCTTGACCTAAGAAAAATTGTTTGGTTATCTCAGTATTGTCAGATGTATGAGGAAAGAGGAGAATGTGTAAAGAATAGGCCAGGCTATTCGGTGTATGTTTAGGCAAAACCAAAATGATCCATAACCAGAGAAAGGGATCCAATGTACTGTCTGGCCAGTCAGAGCCCTATTACTCTCTAGCGGTTGTATCTAATCAGGTGGCTGGTGCTGATATAGCTCATTTCAATGATGACATAACAGAAATACTATTTTTTTAATCCAATACATGTAGGAACATTTACCTAGAGGTTGAAGATTTACGGCATTGTTATGACATTTCAGTTTTCATTGAAGCTATTTTTATTTACAGAATCCAAAGACCAATAACCATTAATGTTTTTATGTAATACAGGAATTACTAGATACAGAAATCTGGAAACAATGTAATAGATGGTTTCCTATTATTATATTAAGGACGTATGTCAACGTCATATTCAGCCCAAAACAAACCTTTAGACTGATACATCTATGTGAATTTTGTATTATTAACGATAGAGAGAGAGAGAGAGCGAGAGAGAGAGAGAGAGGAGAGAGAGAGAGAGAGAGAGAGAGAGAGAGAGGTGGAGGACGACTTACTCTTATTAGAAATCAAATTCGTTGTTACTACTGGTCATAGGGGTCCCGTTCGTGTTCCATCTTCTAGGTCATTTTCGATGATCTCATGAGGGAAAGGAGCGTTTTTTTTTTTTTTCATTTCTCTTTGTGTTTTAGTAAGACCAAGAGATTGTTTCGCACGCTTAGTATATTTTCTTTATCAACGAAAAACAAATTTACTTGGTTGAGCACCCATATATTACTTTGGAAGTGCTGGAAAAGAAATGGAAATTTTTATTAGATAGAGCTGCAGATCTTAAAGAACGTAGGAAAATATGAGCTTTTTCTTCGTAAGGTGAAAAGGACGAAGGTATGATGATAAATGGCTGGTTTCCGTGCCAGCAATATACAGTGAGTTTTCAGGAAATATTAAGTTTTATATATATATATATATATATATATATATATTTGCAGTATATACATGTTTAGCGTATCTATATGCGTATATATAATGCTTAAGTGCATGTGACCGGTCACTTTTCGAGAACAAAATTTCCGAGTAATATTGATAAAGAAAGGGATAGAATTAAATATTCTCCTATGATTTTTATAGCCAGGCTGTTGGCGAGGCGGGATATTTATGTAATTCGGTCAGGTTAATAATAAAAAGGTCACCTCCAATACCACCACAGTTCTCCTCCTCACATCCGTCACTTCTATAAGCAGGGAAGTGTTTCGTTCTGTGTCTTTGTAAAGGTGGCGGCCATCAGAGGGTTTACGCATCACATCTGAAAATTACACTTTGTTTTACTAGCAAGGCGAGAACGTTTGTATATACCTCTCAGCTAAGCATATTTATAAAACAGATAAATTCGTTTCCAATCTTTAATAGATTATTTGCAACCTTGCACTGATTTAAATTTCCCTCATAAATATATATAATTCAAAAGAATTGAATGACTGGAGTTTAGCCTGATATAAGACCTGGTTGGAGGCTTCTTGCAGAATACTATTGAGGACTGATACTCTTAGAAGGCCGGTGAGGGACCACAGAGGGTGTGGGAGAGAGAATGGAAAGGCATCTGATATTGGTGAGAAAACATAGAAATTTCATTAGGTTATGTGGCTATGTCTCTTGAGTGGATTGTTTCCTTGCATGTTATACAGTTCCTCTTCACGTGTTTGCTTAGTATATGCAATAAAAAAGGAGATGCATGCATGATTTTTTTTCTTTTTTTTTTTGTTAGCTAACTCCTGGAAAATATTAATCATGAAAGATTTTTATTCTTGTTTGATCTGTTGTAACCGGGTTATTTTGTTAAACGTCTTAAGGGTAAAAATATTTTTCATGATAATAGTCTAATTACATGTTGCGTATAGCTTATTTTAATTTTATAATTATCAACGTAAAAATTATGTTACGAGAAATAGTATATTTGGTGTTTCAATAAACTAGCCTTTTTTTATAATATTCTATGCAGCTCTTATAGTGATATAATGTACTTGTAAGACATACATGTAGTGTGCATTGATTTGCTTTTTTATAATGGGTTTTTACGTTCTGTTGCCATTAGAGTCTGAATCTTATTTTCAAATAAAATAGGGGATAGCATCTCGTGCAAAATCTTTTCATACCGCGTTTGAAGATTACTCTCAGAAATATTTTAATATCATCAAAGAAGGGTTAAAACAAAGAGGATACGTCTTTCTTAAGAAGTAAACAGTAGGCAAAATGATCATATTTTTTTTTTTTTTTTTGCATTTAGCCAATGTATTTCCTAATACTACTTTATTTGCATCTTTTGCATTTAGATTTAAATGCTTTCAATAATGTTCATAAATCAGTTCAAAGAAGATTCAGTTCATTATGTACTGAAGATGAACACTTTAGTAGTACAGGTGCCTAGTGTAATTAATTTGAGTCATTTTTTTTATACAAAAGACCGTTACACCAGGAATTCAGTGTTTCCCCTTATATCTCAGATCTCTCTCTCTCTCTCTCTCTCTCTCTCTCTCTCTCTCTCTCTCTAAATTTCGTGTACGGTGTGACAATTGCTTTTGACGAGTAAACTTTCAAGTTCCCATAAATGTAGTTAAAACGTTCCTTAATGGTATATTTGGATACTTGATTTATATGATTGTTGTATTTGTATTACCAACGCATAACTGAAAAAAAATGACACCGTAATTGTTAGCAACCGAGAAAGAAGGACAATTGCGAATTGGCATTTTTTAGTTATGCTACACTTTGGAAATATTGTTTGAGCTTACTTATTATAAAGTCTGTGCGAACTTATGTATAGAGCATTTTTTTTTCTCTCAATAATTTTAGAACGTGTGTATGAAATGCGTATTTTTTTTTTTTTAGATTACGTTTGACATTTGTATGGTACTACTTATTTTGAATTTTGTGTTGTTTTTACATTTTCAAGCTCTGATGGAAATTATATGTGTTGTTGTTCACAGAGATTCGGAGAAATATAAGTCATTAACGAAGTTTTGAGGAATCTGTTGCGAGTAATTCAATCAACGACATCAAGTTTCATTATAAGCTTCACAATCAACTTTATATCCACATGAAATAGAAAATTTATTTCATGGAATAAATTGACCTCTACATAAGACAGTGTTAAATTCAATAAGCAAAGAATATTCATACGATCTGGGGGAGAGAGAATAAATGAAATGCCACGAAAAACTTCTACTTGAGCGCAGAAACCCAAACTTTTCCGAAGGCTGAGAAATTCCTCCATTAACAGGAAACAGGACCATTTTAAACCCAAGAAGACTGCTCGGGAGTAAGTTGAATACTGAGTGCATCGTGCAGGGATCATATGTTGAGCAATATTTCACTAGCAGATCTTGAAAGTATGACTTACACGTTCCCGGCCTAGTTACGAGTAATGGTATCTGGCCCTTATAAATTCTCTCTCTCTCTCTCTCTCTCTCTCTCTCTCTGTTCAAACACCCACATATAGATAATATATATATATATATATATATATGTGTGTGTGTGTGTGTGTGTGTGAGTGTGTGTGTGTGTGTCTCCAAAAACCGCCCTATTTTGTGGAACCATATCTTTTGCATAATTATTATATCTCAGGAAAATTTATATAAGATTAAATGCTCTTTGTAAGAATTCTTCTTTCGCAACTTTTTTTACAGAGTTCCTCCATCTTCTCATAATAAGCTTCTTTATAATCCTCCAGCAAACATTAGGCAACTTCACTCTCTCTCTCTCTCTCTCTCTCTCTCTCTCTCTCTCTCTCTCTGACGTAGGGTTTTTTTCATAATTGGTCTACCTCTACTTTTTTTTGTCTGGTCTTAGATCTCTCTCTCTCTCTCTCTCTCTCTCTCTCTCTCTAATCAGTCTCCTACTATTCTCTGACTGGCCATAGATTTTTATCTCTTTCTCTCTTATGGGGTTTTTATGCGTGTTTCTAGTGCACCCCTCTCTCTCTCTCTCTCTCTCTCTCTCTCTCTCTATAATCGGTCTCCTACTTTTCTCTGTTTGGCCATAAATTTTTATCCCTTCCTCTCTTTGGGGTTTTCATACGTGTTTCTAGTGCACAGTATTTCTCTCTCTCTCTCTCTCTCTCTCTCTCTCTGTCTGGCCATAAATATTTATCCCTTTCTCTCTTGTGGGGTTTTCATACGTTTTTCTAGTGCACGGTATCTCTCTCTCTCTCTCTCTCTCTCTCTCTCTCTCTCTCTATCTATCTCTCTCTCTCTCTCTCTCTCTCTCTCTCTCTAATCGGTCTTCTTCTTTTATCTGTCTGGCCATAGATTTTATCCCATCTCTCTTGTGGGGATTCATACGTGTTTCTAGTGCACAGTATCTCTCTCTCTCTCTCTCTCTCTCTCTCTCTCTCTCTCTCTCTCACCTTTTTTTTCTTGTGGAGAATGTTATTATTCATCTCTCTGGTGTTAATGATTTTAAGCTCTTTGTTATATACTATATTTGATCTCTCTCTCTCTCTCTCTCTCTCTCTCTCTCTCTCTGAGTTAAACATAGCGTACTGTCACTCTTCTTTCAGATGTAGTGCATTTTTATCCCTCTCTCGATAGTCTGCCTCTGTTTGGTCTATAACATTTTCCTTGTGATTCCCCCATATCCACTATTTTCGTAGGTCTCTCTATGTATTCCCAAGGGTTTACACTAATCGTATTATGTAACCCCCCGTTCCTTTATTCTGCATAGGCTCTCTCTCTCTCTCTCTCTCTCTCTCTCTCTCTCTCTCTCTCTCTCTCTCTTGTTACCTTTATCTGTAACCTTTCTAATCTATTATTATTTTTCCAATCTTTCCTAGGGATACCATTAATGTCCAAAACATAATAGTATTTTATATGTATTTCTTATAAACTCTTCAACATGATAGGATCCAAACATATTCTTCACTTTGGTGTATGCCAGTTTCATTATGTATTATGTTGAAAACGAAGTCCAGACAGAGTAGTGTTGATTCGTTATTTCCTATTTAACATGATTTGCGAACTATTAAAGCATAGACGCAGGTGCAAGATATTGTAATTACAAGACTATCCTGATGGAATTGAATTAAATAGTTCTTGATAAATCGTAACTTTTCAGGGAAGATAGTCGATAGTCTGAAATTGAATTAGAAGTGAATACAACATGACTTTTCTTGGAAAAGTGCCCTTAATGAAATTGCCGTCAATCTTTGTTAAGTTCATTACCATTGGAATGAAATGAACTGGGAAATGGTAGGTTTTTAAAGTGTTTTGTTCCTAAATTTACGTATATTTAAGTAGTAGACATACAGGTAAACAAAAATGTCAGGCCAAGACAATAGAGGAAAAAAATTACCCGAGAAGAGATAGCTGAATTGCAACAACATCAGCAACAAGAATAATGCTAATGATTATAGTAAAATGAGAATGATGATAACATTATTTGTCATAGTGTTAACAATATTAACCGACATAGTAATAGTAATAATTTTATTCAAGAATTCTAGTTTCCTCAGTTATTTCTTTAACGGCATCTCTTTCAGGACTTAACTATAATTTATGTCTACTTCAGGTTCTTTATATGCTTAGGAAATATTTATTTTAATGTTACTCTTCTTAAAATATTTTATTTTTCCTTCTTTCCTTTCCTTACTGGGCTATTTTCCCTGTTGGGGCCCCTGGGCTTATAGCATTTTGCTTTTCCAGCTAGGGTTGTAGCTTAGCAAATAATAATAATAATAATAATATAAGGCAAAGCTTGTTTCAGTGTAGGTTCCTGCTGAGAAATGATTCAGTGTTGATTTTATTTCCATTTTAAAATATTCGGCAAAGTAGTATTATTAGTGTATAGGAATATACATCAGCAATGAGTTATTTACGGTGATATGAACAAATTTCTCTCCTACTGCAAAGGAACTCTTAACAATGCTGCATGTGTCCTTCCTGTGCCATAGGTTCTTTTGATTAGCTGTCCTTTCAAATACTATTTGCCTGAAACGTTCCAAAATATTGTAAAATTTCTAATTCAGGCTACTATCTGGAGTCTTTGATTTTACAGTTATGGTAAATCGCTATAAAATGTTGAGATCCTGTATATATACAGTATATATATATGTGTATATATATATATGTATATATACATATATATATATATATATATATATATATATATATATATAATTATCAGCCGTTACTAGTCCAATGCAGAACAAAGACATCAGATATGGTTTATCTATATCAGTCCACACCCGAAAACTTTCTTAGTTCGCCAATACATCGTCTTCTCTTCCTTTCCCTGCTTCTTTTCTACTCTCTAGGACCCATTCTGTTATTTTTAATGTCCATCTATCATCTGTCATCCTCAATATATGTCCTGCTCACGTCCATTTCTTTTTTTTTTTTTTACAAGTTGTTAGCATATCCTCTAGTTTCCTCTCGCATCCTTGTTGCTTTTTTATGTCTCTTAGTGTTATTCCAATCATTATTCTTTTCATAGCTCTCTGAGATGTAACTAGCTTATGTTCTAAGGCTTTAATAATGCTCCAAGTTTCTGATGCATAAGTTAAAACTGGTTTGTATTTGTGTATATGTACAGTAGCACAGTGTGTATATTTAGTTATTTTCCCTGAGATTATCAGAATCTTATTAATCACCTCAGCCGTCACACTTATAACCTTCATTCACCAAGATTGATATTTCGACCGATTCAGAAGGCACTTCCAAGATTTTAATGACCTGTCCTGCGCAATTAATTTCAGTCCTTTTGCTCTTAGTAAGGGTCGTGGCAGTTAGGATTCGTTGCAGAGCAGAGCTTCCAGCCTAGTGAGTTATTGAGTCAGTTTCTTGAGAACAACAGTTTGTCAAACATTTTTTGGGGATACTCCATTAATGTCTCAGAACTTGAAGAAGTTATTCATAGTTTAAGTACTTCAGACCAGAATTGTAAAGTCTCTCTCTCTCTCTCTCTCTCTCTCTCTCTCTCTCTCTCTCTCTCTCTCTCTCTTCCCCAAATGAAGACTGAGAAAGACATTCATTTTTAAATACAATAAATCCAGAATAATAATTCTCTCTCTCTCTCTCTCTCTCTCTCTCTCTCTCTCTCTCTCTCTCTCTCTCTCTCTCTCACAAGTGAAGACTGAGAAAGACTTGTTAATTCTTGAAGAACATAAATCCAGAATAATAATTTTCTCTCTCTCTCTCTCTCTCTCTCTCTCTCTCTCTCTCTCTCTCTCTCTCTCTCTCTCTCACACACACACACAATTGAAGACTGAGAAAGACTTGTTAATTCTTGAAGAACATAAATCCAGAATAATAATAATCTCTCTCTCTCTCTCTCTCTCTCTCTCTCTCTCTCTCTCGGAGAGAGATGTAAGTAGTGCAGAACTTTGGATAATTTCAAATGCATTTCCTGAGTAGTTTGTTTTGTAGTTTTCCCCGATATGACAAACTGAATAGCTAGGTCGAGATGAATGACCCCATTGAAAACTTTAATTCTATTTCTGTCCTTTATTCCCTTCTAGTCATTGATATAGAAGTTAATTCGAAATTGCAAGTTCCCCCTTAATGGCTCCATTATACTTGTTAATCCCATTTTCTACCTTCCAGGTGGCTAGAGCTTAATCCTCTTATTTTGATTTGTGTATCAGTATACGCAGTATGTTTGTGTGTGTGTGTATATATATATATATATATATATATATATATATATATATATATTGTATATATATATATGTATATATATATACTCTATATAGAGAGAGAGAGAGAGAGAGAGAGAGAGAGAGAGAGAGAGAGAGAGAGAGAGAGAGAGAGAGGCCAGCTATTCGGTTATTTATTACGTGAATTTG
>NC_090726.1:160290639-160295639 GCF_036898095.1 Palaemon carinicauda
AGGTCACTTAGGTCAACTTCGTTATGTTATGTTTGTTGTATGACGGGGAAAGAATGGAAAATTTTACTTGCCTATTATAAAAAAAATAGAATTTATGAATGATAATTGACCATTCATTGAATGTTTTGACGAACGCCATAGGTAAATTAAAAGAATGCCACATGGTAACACACTTATCCACATAGAATTGCATCATATGTTGTGAATTCGTAATTTTCAAACAGTAAACAATTTGGGCTATTATTATCCCAGATGTGAGAGGAAATTTGACCCTGGACGACCTACTTTGACCCGTGTATTGTACGTGGCGTGACCCCCCACAACTGTAACCATTGGGGGATCAGTCGCTAAGCTGTTTTCTTAACTGTGGAACACAATATAGCCTCTGATTAGTCGAAAGTCTCCCATCGTGGAATTTTGTCTTGTACTTGAAGTCTGGCTGGCCGGAGATCGTTTTCAAGTGCCGGATTTATGTTTGTATGTATGAGAGAGAGAGAGAGAGAGAGAGAGAGAGAGAGAGAGAGAGAGAGAGAGAGAGAGAGAGAGCATTGGAAAAGTATATAGCCTCACACACAATGCATGCAACTTAGTGTGCGTTTGCTTGTATACTTTCAAGTCATGGTTCTTTATGAAAGAGTCCTTTTTGTTTTGGTAGATTGTAAGTTACATTCCATGAGTTTGATCAGTTAATAAATTTGCCTTTTAATCTGTAGTAAAATGAATTGTTTTTATCTCAAAACTATTTGAATGAGAAACAGTTCTCCCAAAGTGTTTTTGAACTATACGAAAACCTAAGCTCAAAAGTCGGTAGTTATGGATCTGCTGTAATGTATGTACGATCGCATTAGATGTTTATCTTAGATTAGCTCGCTTTATATATCGTAGTAAGAAGAATAAGTCTACTTGAATTACTGCAGAACAAGCTATCAAGCCCACCCCATCCTTGTGGTGTGGTAGAGGTTTAGGTTGATTTCCAAGGTTAATATACGAAATTGAACTGTGCCCTTGTATAAAGACATATCCACATTGCGGATAATCAATAAAATATCATTAGAAATACAGTATATTGTATTGTACATTATACAATATATTGATAGTACATGAACATTTCCTTGTTTGAGCAGCAAGCTTCTTCGTCTGAAGTGGTTTGTTGTTCAAACAAGCATAAACAACTCTACTTTTGTGCGTCTATTATGCAAGTGGATATCATTTACGCTATTGAACGTTTATGTTATGCCGACCCGATTATATTTTTATTTATCTATTCCTTTAGAAGGAGATATAAAACTGTTGGCAAAGACTTCAGATATTATACTCATGAATACCAGCAATACGAATAAGATCATGTATTTGCACATATGTGATTAGGTACATGTACATAAGGTCACACATACAGTATTTAGTGTGTGTATATAAGCATTTCTTGTGTTTTCTTATAAGGTTTATAAAGGAGAGATGCCTAAATTTAAGACTAATCTGTTTTCGTATATATCTTTTTCACCAGATGTCCAATGGAATTGAACCCATCAATTTTGCGTTGCCTTTTTTATCAATTTAGATTGGGATCATACTTCATTTAAAGAAATAAATAAATTCAGACAATTCCTCGAAAATTAAATAAATCTGGATTTTTTCAATTAAAAAAAAAGGCCCTCTATTTACTATTCTCAATGCTCAGGGTTCCACGTAAGAAGTATAACATAGTTTTGGTGCTTGAAAATGTAAAAGCAAATACTAGCTTTGGAAGAAATTAATTTGACCTCATTTATTGGAGAGACTGGCTAACTGAAATCATGCCATTAACTTACGTATTGTTAAGGTCAGGAGCACTTTTTGTTACTTTGGTCCCCTCTCAACATCATTTACAGGTAATCTTGCTCTTTAATTCCTGATTCCATCTTAATTGTTCGAACCTAGATCCCTTAATATCCACATTGGAGTTTTCTTATGAGGTGTTTTTTTTTTTTTTTACAATCTTTATTTAAGTACGTTTAACCTCGTTGTGTAAAGTAGATTATTGACCCATTTGAAGATCCACAGAAGTACATGATCTATATAATGGTAATGGTTGAATAAATTGAGCGGAGCAAAGATGACATTTTGAGTCGAAGGTAAATTTTCTTTAATGCTTATTGTATTAATCGCTTTACTTAGTCAATACTATTTAAATTTGAAAGGGAGTTTCATCCTCATCGATTCAATGTCTTTCCTTTGATGGTAGATGCGGTTGTCTTCTTGCTGAAGGAAAAATAGGTTATGATCAATGTAGGCCAATATTGCAACAGTGGCCAAGAAAACAAATTCAAATTCTTCTGTCTGGCTTTTTTTTCTGTAATGAATCAAGAACATCTTTGAGACAGATGTTCTTGGTTCACTAAGGACTGACTTGATTGAGTCCCATTTTGTTGCCCATTTGCTTACTGAAGTAAGAAACTTCACACTCAGCCAAAAGCTATGCATTGAGTTTGTATGAAGTGGGAACTATCAGGCTTCTTTCAAGCACCCTTTCCGGTCATAAGACTCCATAGAGGTTAAAGAAATTTTCCGGGTCATTTACGTATATTTTCATAGTAATTGTAGCAGCGTAGCTATCAACATCTTTCCTTTATTGGCATCGCAGTCTTAACTCTTTATGTGCCACGCCTTTCCTGTGCTAGTAGATATACTTATCTTTTTTAGTATAATTTGTACTAGAAAAAAAAATGACAAGCTTTGAAGCATTTCTCTAACTGATGAACTCATTATTATTATTATTATTATTATTATTATTATTATTATTATTATTATTATTATTATTATTATTATTTATTTATTTTTTAATCATTATTATTATTATTATTATTATTATTATTATTATTATTATTATTATTATTATTAGCTAAACTACAACTCTAGTTGGAAAAGCAGGATGATATACTGTAGGTCCAAGGATCCAGCAGGAAAAAAAATAGTCCAGTGAGGAAAGGAAATAAGGAAATAAAGTAAACTACAACAGAAGTAAAGAACATTTGAAATTAAAATATTTTCAGAAAAGTAACAACATTAAGATAGATCTTTCATATATATATATATATATATATATATATATATATATATATATATATATATGTATATATATGTATTATATATACTATATATATACTATATATATATATATATATATATATACTATATATATATAAACTATAAACTATAAAAGCTTAAAAAAGCAAGAGAGAGAGAAATAATATAGAATAGTGTGCCCGAGTGTACCATCAAGCAAGAGAACTCTACCCCAAGACAGTGGAAGACCATGTTATAGAGGCTATGGTACTACCTAATACTAGAGAACAATGGCTTGATTTTAGAGTGTCCTCGTAGCTCGTGTAATCATATTTTTGTTTCCAAACTCACATATCAAAGAATAAGAAATAAAAATAAAATGTTGTGCTGACTTGGCAACTGAAAGAAATATCGAATTCAGATCGACGACACTCCTGAGTATTCTGTCTTTTCCAACTTTATTGGAAGGGCCAGAAATAGCAATTCTGGAAAGGTTTTCCAAATACCTTCCATAACTATACCATTCATGCATAACTGGATCCAAGTTTGTCGCCGTGCAAGGGAGTTTCGTCGTAATAGCGAAGACCAGAAGCTCGTGAAGTATTCTTTGGACATCTATGCATTTGTTTTACTCTTTACTTGTATTTGTAGTTGATTTTATTATGGTTGATGTTGATATTAACATTATTCTTGCCGTTAATACTGTTAGATTCCCTTTTTATCTTTATTGTTATTATTCATTTATGTATTTATTATAGCCCCACTCCGTGTTTTTATATTTAGATACTTCAGCAATTTTGAAGACAGAACATGAAAACTTGAATCACATAGGAGTTGGGGAGAAAGCTCAATAACACCTTACAGTATTATCACCAGGATTATTATTGTAGGTTTTATAATTAAAAAAGAATTGAAAAAATAATTTTCGAAATAGTTCTATTTGTAGTAATGTCAAAATTATTATTATTATTATTATTATTATTTTATAAAGGTGAATAATTACTGTGGAATAAAGTGCAATACGAAACCTATCCAGTATAAATGAATTTTTGCAATGAAAACGTTTTCTATCAGATTCAAATTCCCTGCATATATTATGATAAGGGTTTTGGAAATTTCGTTTGAATAAACTGCAATAGTTTATATTTCAGTTTATCATCGGCATATATTGTATCGCGTCATCCGCCTGAAAGACACTGCTAATGAATTTTAGAGGCTCAGCATGAAATATGGGATTAAGCAAATTGAATATAAACAATCTCTGTATTTCCAGTCCTGGTCTTTAAAGAATTTAGAGCACACCCTGAAATAAAATGTCGCTGAGTATTCGTATTTTATTCTTTTTTAAATGAAGTTTGACTTTTATTTTGTTTTTACTATCTCCTTTTCACCTTTGAAGACTATAACTTTCGATTTTTCCTTGCGAGTCTAATTACGAGGTTAATACCAACTCCACCCTTAGACCCTGGTACCTATTTATACTGCTAAGGTGATTTGTAGGTGTATGCAGTAAGCTGACCACAGATCAAACAATATATACTTATACATTCATACATATATATATGTATATATATGTATATATATATATATATATATATATATATATATATATATATATACATACATATACTGTGTGTATATATATATATATATATATATATATATATATATATATATATATATATATGCGGGCATGTTTGTGCGTCTGTGTGTAAACGCCTTCATATTGTTCTAAAATCTAAATATTTTTATTTGTTATAGTAAATCAACACTAAAATGACACTTGGAAAAAAATATTAGTAGAATGTGCTACAGGAGGTAATTTTCAATGTTCTTTTGCTTTGGAATCTTTACGAAACCACCTCATTCACATCACAATTTTTTTTTTTTTTTTTTTTTTTTTTTACATATGAACACACTAAAATAAAGCTTGATAATCCGGAGTGTTGAAAACCATG
>NC_090726.1:160298139-160308139 GCF_036898095.1 Palaemon carinicauda
AATACACTAAATCGAATTGTAAGAGCAAAAGTGAATAGTAATGGAAATTATCAAGAAAGGATTTGCGCTTAGATTATGCATGGCAACTAGTTAAAAAATATTTGGTATAATTCCCCCTTAATTGAAAAAAAAAAATGTGTTTAAACAGTACTTTTGATCTTAACTAATAGGGCCAAATATGCGTGGTCAGTGTTGCCACCAGTAGGGAATGGCTGTGGCTTGATATGCAAGGTGTCATAGAAAGTGACTGCCTTGATTTAATTGATTTTCTGATTTTGTTTATTCAATATATTTGATCTGATGGGAATAGTACTGGTTTTAAAGGTATATCAAAATAGCAACATATGGAGTAAACTGAAAGTCCCATTCGGCTGACGTACCCGGAAGACTGATGAGGGTTTTGTCTACACAGTTATGAGCTCCCGAGCCATGTATATTGAAGTTCATGTTTGTCTGGTCAATTTTTTTCTTCCTCTTAAACATGTTTTCATAGAGCGCTAAATTCTCCTTTTACTACAGCAAATTGATTTTAAGATTACACATACGGACAATAAAGTTTTCTGTTCCTCTTGTACATTTTTTCCTTTACATTTTATACTATCATTATTACCTATAGGAATGTGTTTTCTTCTCTCATACAATGGTAGCTATCCTTCTCACGTACATTGCCCATAACTTGCATTGACTCTTCGGGTCGGTTTTGATTTATGTATGCAGATAAGGAAAGGGGGCTTCGAATATTGCACCTCCGGTATTTATTTCTCGTCCCTGTTCATCAATAAAACTGTCAGTAATTGATGTCCTTTTGAACAACTCTCTCTCTCTCTCTCTCTCTCTCTCTCTCTCTCTCTCTCTCTCTCTCTCTCTCTCTCTCTCTGTAAATCAAATTTATAGTTTGTTGCCATTTCAGTAAATTCCATTTACTTTTCATTTACATTTCCTTGTAATAAATGTTTATATTCGAGTTACGATGGACCACTTCTTTTTCTATGCAAACTTGAATACGCAAAGACCTCAAATTCCATCTCGTTTCTCCTCTTATCTTTACCCTGCCTTTCAATATTTTAATACTCGTTTGACGGCAATATCCTCTCCTGTTCCATCCCTTCTCACCTTCATGTTCCCCGGGAGATGATGTTTTCTTTTGCACCAAAGTCGTTTGCGGTCCCCACCTACCTAATTGCCCACTAAGATAACCCGATTTGTAGGTGTGACTGGCCATTACTTTGTCTCTGTAGTTAGGTTTCCCGCACCTTCCCATTACCCGTGTGATGGCCTTCTCTTGGGTGTTGGAGTTTCACATATGGCTCTCTCTCTCTCTCTCTCTCTCTCTCTCTCTCTCTCTCTCTCTCTCTCTCTCTCTCTGAAATCTCCTTATGTGATTCGAGTACCCTTCTTTCTTATTTCCATAAATTGTTTATACGTGCTGAATTATTGAGAGGCGCGTTTATATATATTTCTATATCTATATATAAATACACATATGGCTCTCTCTCTCTCTCTCTCTCTCTCTCTCTCTCTCTCTCTCTCTCTCTCTCTCTCTCTCTCTCTCTGAAATCTCCTTATGTGATTCGAGTACCCTTCTTTCTTATTTCCATAAATTGTTTATACGTGCTGAATTATTGAGAGGCGCGTTTATATATATTTCTATATCTATATATAAATACACATATGGCTCTCTCTCTCTCTCTCTCTCTCTCTCTCTCTCTCTCTCTCTCTCTCTCTCTCTCTGAAATCTCCTTATGTGATTCGAGTACCCTTCTTTCTTATTTCCATAAATTGTTTATACGTGCTGAATTATTGAAGGCGCGTTTATATATATTTCTATATCTATATATAAATACATATATATATATATATATATATATATATATATATTTACATATATAAATATATATATATATATATATATATATATATATATATATATATATATATATATAGTGTGTGTGTTTGTGTGTGAATGTATGTACGTGTACGTATGTATAATCAGTTAAAAATTGGACCTGGACCCTCCTTCTCGCATTGTAAATGTAACTACCTTACCGTTCGTTAAAAGTTGTTTTGTTTAGGAAATTACTCCAGTCATGGTCCACCGGCGAGGTGTCGAAAGACGTTTCATTGAAAGAACGAAACCATTAAGAACCTAATAACTATGGTATGACCACTAGGGGTTGCAAGGTTTAGAACACTCCTGGGTTAACATCCTTACCCTTACCAGTTGACAAAACAATTCAGACAGTAGGTCCAGGGATAGATTTTATAGGGGACGTTATGGAGAAACGGTATTTTCAGGGTTTAGTCAAAACACATCAAAATGCTTCGTTGCATGATGGGTTGCTCGCCTCTAAAGCGAAGTGAAATTTTATGATGGAAACGGAGTCGACATGGGAGCCTATATGATGGAGTAAGTGTTTGGATATATATATATATATATATATATATATATATATATATATATATATATATATATATATATATATATATATATACACACACATCTTTCCTGTACCGCGAGAGATACACTCGGAAACCAAACTCTCCCATAAATTGTCGAACCAGCTGGTTGTAGTTAGAAAAGGGTGAAGGAGTGGAAACGGTTGAATCTGTGTGTATGTTTGCCTGTGCATGCATATCTATCTAAATATTTAGACATTATTTCTGATGGCCCGGTTACACTAGTATTTTATAAAGGGCTTGGTTGTAAAATAGCAATATTAAAGTAGAAAAGTAATTTCATTTTGAAAAATCAACAACGCTTAATAAGGCTTATATAAATTTTCTTTTATCAGATGAGCGTCACTGAAAGCATTCGATCCTTTGACAGTGTAGAGATCATGGATTCTGTAGTGTGAGATAAACTCCGAAAGAGTCAAATCGCTCGTTAAATTGATTTTGATTGGGCTTCCAATTTGACGATCGGATGCTCCCCAATCTGGATCTATTTAGAGGACAATCTTATCTTGGAAGCTATAGAGATGTGTAAAGCCATAGCTGGCGAGAAGTGTATAATGAAATGACATGCACAACTGTTTTAGTTTTATCCTTATATTGCTGTTTATGTCTGTATTTTTTTTTATCTCCTTTGTGCTCTTTTATCTGGATATAAATTTATTTCACTTGTGGATATTCTTTTCTGTTGGAAATTTGCTTTTGAAGTTAATCGTATTTAGTCTCCTTTTATATGACCGCTTGTTCGTTGAATAATAGTCATAAATAGCAATATTAAAAACAAAAGAAAATTAATAATAATGATAATGATATCCTTTCAGATCAAATAGACATGTTTCCGAACTATAACATTTCTTTTCTGTTGCGATATGTTTTAGTATGAATATCAATTCGAGCATAATTTTGTTAGATTTATTTTGAAATATCGAAGGTTGCTGTATTGTATCCAGAACTTAGGAATTTTTCATATTAAAATTTTATAATGAAATGTATTTAAGATTTATCTTGTCGCATCATCTTTTGTTAAAAATCTACGAGATTGGTGGAAATTCCGGAAGGCAACGCAACAATTTGACATTTATTTATTTATTTATTTGCAAATGCTCTTTAGATAAAGAGTTACTACTTATCGTAGTAATCCTTTATTTTTATGTTTATAACTTTATTTATGCTTAACATTTGCTATTGTTTGTATGAATATCATTTATTTTTGGATTAAATTAAAATCGTAAAATTGAATATAAAAACCCTTGCATATGTTTGTACTTGTTAGTATATTTCAAAGCGAAAAAATTCTAATATGTATATATATATTCATATATATGTATATATATATATATATATATATATACTGTATATACTATATATATATATATATATATATACTATATATACATATATATATATATATATATACTGTATATATATATATATATATACTGTATATACATATATATATATATATATATATGCCACAAATACTTCCAATTATCGATTTTACTCAGCGTTGGGACTGACATGTGGCCCAGGTAGAGGCACCTATGTATAATTCCCCTCTGGGTATGTTGTTCCCGTAGTTAAATGAATTCGATATGAAGAATTAGTGGCCTATTATTTGAATGATATAGAGAATATTCTTATATATTGTTAGCACACACGCACATGTATGTAAGTATGCAGGTATTTTGATATTCGTGTTTGAGAGAGAGAGAGAGAGAGAGAGAGAGAGAGAGAGAGAGAGAGAGAGAGAGAGAGAGAGAGAGAGAGAATGAATGTTACTCCCACATGGTGCTTGAGAGGGAAGCCGGTAAGAGATCTGATTCACTGCTATCTTGTTTAGATTGCTTTCTACGGCCGCTTGCATTCACATTCAGTTTTGTTTTCAAAGAAAAATTTCATGCCCTGGCAAGCCTTGCAGAGAATAATGTTTGCATGGATGGGTGGTATGCAGCACCCATTTAATCCCCATACCCCCTCAACCCCATTTCCCTATCCCATGGGGATATAAGTCACTTGGTAGTATCATTCCCATTGATGAAACGGGGCGGCGCCATACCATTAAGTAGAGAGGCCAAGAAAGGAAGTGGACCTTGTTTACACTAACTTGTTAACCCCAAGCTATCCCTCCCTTCTCCCTCCCCCTCCCTCTCATCTATCCTCATGTCTTCTCCCTTTCCCACCCTCTTCACTCCGTCATCTCTCCCACACGTCTCTTTTACTCCCGTCTCCCTCCCGGTTTCTTCGCCTTTCCTCTTAAAACTCCATCCATCATGGTAGCTCCCTGATAAGTGGCAATATCTTCGAATTGATAAATGATGGCCTGTGTTCTTGGAAGTTTGCTTACAAGGGTTACATGTGATTATGCAACTTTTTAAGGTGCTTCCTCATATGGATACATAAATTGATCATTGCTCGAATGTGCACCTTTAATATATTTTTTGCTTGGTAATTGTATTTAATTTGGTTTTGGGGTTCATTTGAATAGTTTAGATGCTACCATAGTTTATTTATAACACACACACATACACACACACACACATATATATATATATATATATATATATATGTATGTATATATATATATATATATATATATATATATATATGATTATATAATTTTACATATTCAACAAAGAACCCAATGGTATCGAAATATCCTCAACATTGGTATAACCTTAAGCCAATGGAAATAATAGGTATATGTGATAAAGGTAGGGGGACCTATTGTATATAATTATATTTTGTATAAATCTATTCTAAGGTAAATTGAATTGAAAAATAATTGGTCAATTGTTTTATATATGTATATATATATATATATATATATATATATACATATACTTATATATATGTGTATATATATATATATATATATATATATATATATATATATATATATATATATATATATATATACTGATATGTACTGTATATCTGCATGCGTGTTTGTAAACATATATTCAAATTGGAAACATTCATTTCCGAGTTGAAAACCTTCCTCTTTTCTGATAGAAATCACTAAAACATGGCCTGACATGAGAGCGTTGGATCGTTGAGTGCTCAAGTTGCAAATATTTGGAGCTGTATTTGATCCCAGACTATCGGCCTTAGGTCTACCCTACTGTAAATGATCATCTGTGGTCCTGAAAAAAAGGCTTTTCTTAACCACTTCACCCTTAAGGGCTTGCTTAAAAAGGTGTACACTATTGTTATATATATACTGTATATATATATATATATATATATAGATAGATAGATAGATAGATAGATAGATAGATATTAAAATGGTATTTTTATGTATTTTAGGAATCCTATCTGGTATTTTGTTCTCGATTTCTATGTAACGAAAACCAAATCGTCGCTTGTTTTACCTTCGTATCCTTTTGCCTTATTTGTCCATGGTACTTTTACCTCACAAGACTTGTTATCTGGGAGGCTGTGTATCACCCTGTATGACAGGTTGAAACTAATCTCACCTATATGGGCAAGTTACGAGATGGTATCGATTAATGACACAACCCGAAGTGTTTCCTACGCAGAAGTGGTTTTGTTAAAATAAGGAAGTTCATAGTCGTCCTACGAAATCCTAATTCATGTACAGCTCGATCAATCCTTTCTCTGACCATCGACAGTTTGATTGCTTCGTTTTTCAGCAGAAACTTTCTTCTCTTCATTATTTCTTAATCATGCTTCAGTTGATTTCTGGATCATTTTGCTTTACGAAATTCGCGAAATTAGCCTTTGATGCGAAACGGGGTTTCCAGTCCAAATTTAGTTAATTCTTTTGATAGGCAAGGATAGAGCCACTGGAATTTATAGATAAAGCCAGTCGATAATCAGTGAACAGTTTAAGGCGAGATTGTACGAATCTTGTAACGTATAAGGTAAATTTTAATATTTTGAAATAAGAAGTAGTCAACACTTAATAGTATATTTGCAATACTTATTTCTCTCTTGTCGTTTTGGAAAGAGAAAAAGAAATCATGAAACTTTGTGCAAAAAGTCTGATAGAATTGGATTGTACAATCAGTTTGTTGCTGAAGAACGGCTGAAAGTAAATTATCATTATTATTATTATTATTGTTAGCCAAGTTACAACCCTAGTTGGAAAAGCAAGATGCTATAAGCCTAAGGGCACCAACAAGGAAAAATAGCCCAGTAAGGAAAGGAAATAAGGAAATAAATAAACGATGAGAAAAAATAACAATAAGTTATTTTAAAAACAGTAACATCATAACAGATATATCATATATAGACTATAAAAATACTTATGTCAGCCTGTTCAGCATAAAAACATTTGCTGCAAGTCTAAACTTTTGAAGTTTTACCGATTCAGCTACCCGATTAGGAAGATCATTGCACTATTGAAAAAAAAAAAATCGAAAGGTAGAAAGACGAAAGATTTTTACCACATATATATGCTAGAGTGAAAGTCCATTGGGTCACCAAGTTGATAAAGGAAATGTTACATTACCATTTGTAGCTTTAAGAGATAAGGTTTTTTATCATTGTTACTTGAGCCCCAACCACGGTATGATTGTACCCTGTGAACTTCATTGCGGAATGTCTATAGGGGCTATAAAAACAAATATTTTCACGACAGTGTTGATGTTTGCATTTCTAGAGGAGACAATCACGCGCGCGTGGGATGCTTAGATTACTTAACGATTTAGCCAATAATAATTCAATGAATAAGATATCTAAAGGGTACGTTGACCTAAGATTTTCTTCCCCCGTCAAATGGAATGGAAAATTCATAACAATTGAAAAGATATTATTCAAAGACTTGGCAAAATGGGTTGAGATGCGTGGGCCTGAGACATAGTGACATACTCTCAGACACGGGCAATTGACACATAAGTAAGGAGACAATGTGTGAGGCAGGCAGGAAGCACGAAAGTGCCACAAGTTGTTAGGATAAAATGGGTTGACACAAGGCGACGGTCGGGACAGTTTCAAAATACTCCCTGTGTCTGTCGCCTCGGCACACACCTCCCTTCCCTACACCCCTCTCTCTCTCTCTCTCTCTCTCTCTCTCTCTCTCTCTCTCTCTCTCTCATTTTTTATCTTCAGTTTATGCTCTTTTCTATTGTAGCACATATTTTTTTTACTCATGTTATCCAAATGGATTTCTATGGTGAATTGTGCATTGGGAAGGGGGATCGTGATGTATTTCAGGTATAGCCTACTCTTTACTGTGTACAGTATATCAAAATGTCTGTATAACTATATATCTATCTACATGTGTGTGCATGGATATTTATATTTATGCTTATATATGTGCTTATTTGTAAAAAATAAATCATATGAATTATATCGTATTATATACATTCATACATACATACATACATATATATATATATATATATGTGTGTGTGTGTGTGTGTGTGTATATTTGTGTGTAATTGTATGCATGTGTGTACATGTATATAGACATACCTGTATTCACGAGGTAGTATACCGTAACCAAAAAAAAATAATTGATTTAAATCCGTTGACATGAGAAGACTGCAATTATCTATGTTTTGCTTAGCTTAAAAATTATCATAGATTTTTTATATGTAGAAAGGGCATCTTAAACTAGCATAAATAACAGTAGCTTTCTTCATCCAAGTATGAAAGTAACAATTTCTTATGAAAATAATTGTTCAGAGCGCACGACGTACATTTAAACACTGGCAAAGAGCTTTGGATAATAAAGTTTTTCTTTTCTTTTCTTTATCCCGGTCCGCACCCTCGTCATGCCTCACAAGTCGGGGGTCCCTTTCTCAGTAATATTACTTAAGAAAGACACATCTTTAATCACAATTATGCTGCTGCTCCATTTCTCTCTCCTTACTCTTCTTCTTCCCAACTTTATTTATTCATGAAATGCTTACTGTACGAGTGAGGCTGTCCTTTTCTTAAAGGGAAGCAGTCTTCTTCGGCTTTCCTTTCCTCTCTCTTTTTTTTTATTGAGTCAAAGGTTGTTGACATAGTTTCTTTATATGATAAAAGATGCGACGAATTTATATACATTTGAATTCTAACTTTTGTTTGTTTGTTGTAATTTCTTTGTTGTGGTTTCTTTGTGTCTCAGGATTGCTTTTTATCAGTGGAGCTGGGATGTAAAGTGTGAATTAGCGATTTCATTTTGGTTTATATTCCTAGTTTGAGTACTCTTGCTACTGCTATTGCCGCTGCTGATATATCTTTGATTTAAAAAAAAAAAAACGAAAACAACAGATATAAAGACTATAGAATAATATAACGTATGATATTTTTAATTTGTTACACTCACTTATCTGGTTTTTGCTTATAATGCTAATTTGATGAAAATGATGGTGATGTTGGAAAATTTTTGATAGAAAAAGACAACATTTAATGACAATAGCAGGTATATACTTAGATGAAATAATTAACTAATGATTACATACTAAATCTTACATTTCGTTTTGATAAACTGGTCGTTTTTAAATGCTGTAGAGCATACTTTGAGAGAACATGAAAAACCAATAGGCTAGAAAATTACACTCTGTCAGACTGTCTCACAGAGAGAGAGAGAGAGAGAGAGAGAGAGAGAGAGAGAGAGAGAGAGAGAGAGAGAGAGAGAGAGAGAGAGAGGTGGGGAGGGGGCTTGGTTAAGTGGGTGTTAGACCCCTTTGAATGGAGCCTCCTTTTCCATTGTGGAAAGGGTCAGTCGTAGGAGAGAAGGTTCATTGAGCCACCAAAAACCGTTTCATCCTTTTCCAGGGCGAGTTTGACTTACGAGGTCATTTGACTTGCCCTCAATGGAACTCTCCCAACGAGATGGTATTGTGCTGTAAGTCATTATCGCTTTCGCTGTGTCTCTTCCATAATAATGGTATTTTTTTGAGATATCTAGGTGAAGGGAAACGTGAAAATTATAATCTAATTCGAAAGATAGAACACGCGCCACCACACACACACTCGCACTCACACACTCTCTCTCTCTCTCTCTCTCTCTCTCCTCTCTCTCTTCTCTCTCTCTCTCTCTCTATCCCCTCTCTCTCCTCCTCACACACACACATACAAGTATGTATTATATATATATATATACTAAAGTACTCTTACATTTTCATGTTGTCCTTGAACAGTTGTTTCTCTTCAGATGTTCAAATGAACTTGGCATCTTTTTTCTTCATTGTTTATTCAACCTCTCATATTTGAGGCTCTTTCGGAACACTTTTTCATCCTTTGAAATACAAATCCATTGCCGAATAGAAAATGTAAGTACGGTTACCGCCCTTGTACAGTAATAAGCTAAGACTAACCATCATTTCATATGGTATGTTCAATGTAATTATTGTTTTCTACTTTATGTTAAAGTGAGATGTTTATTTTTGTGCCAAAATTGCTGACACGTTTGTTTTTGGCGTCTTTTTTCTTATCTCAAGAAAGTCCAGAATGATGGGAACGTGAAGCGCCGACCGAACGATCTTTTTCACGACCCTCGTCCTGAATTTATCCAAGATCCAAAAATGTTTAGACCTTGAATTTAACAATGGTCGTGTTGTTATAGTAAACCATGTATCTTCAATCACGGGGT